>NW_010428324.1:24016-25813 GCF_000710305.1 Buceros rhinoceros silvestris | reverse complement strand
TGGCGGTCGGTACGAGCGCGGCTCGTGTACTCAGTGGTTCACCGTGTTCTCTCTTAGGCGACAGTGGCACAGGACTGGGAAGCTGGAGCGTGTGAAACCAATTTTGCAGCTGCATAGGTGAGACAATGATAGTGTTTCAGATTTAAAGTAGGTACGAGAGGAACCATTAAGCGTTAGCAGTAAGGGGGCAGGATGCTGCGCCTCACCTGAAAAACCCACCGGGCTGGCTCATCGCTTGCAGTGAGCGTGGGGAAAGCCCTTCCCAGATCTTGGTTCGCGAAGCCAAGCCATGGTGATGATGAGGTATGGCCCTAGGGTACCTTCGCGCCCAGAGGCGGTGGACACAGGCTGGCGGTCGAGTTGGCCTAGTAAGGTGGAAGAACAGGTGAGGATCGTGCCATGGTCTGTTCCCGCATTTATTCCAGCACCTGTCCAGGTGCCCATGGGAACATAGTTCTGTCCCGTTGTCTCTCAGCTCCTCACTTTTATCATGTGCACATACATCAGAAGAGGAGAAAAAAGGCTGAGCCTTCCTGCTCCTTCAGCTTACGCTCTTGCTTCCCCCAGACTCTAAATAACACACTCACTGCTCAGTCAGTGAGGCCAAGGTAGAGAAGGAGGAAGAGAAGCTACACTTCTAACGTGTACCACTACTGTAATATACTACCACTAAAATAGTAGCAGTTAGGAAATTCTTACAATCATGACAGCTTTTATAAAGCAGTAACAGGGAGAGGCAGTGTAGAGCACTGCACAAGAAAAGAAAGAGTGATTCAAACCACTCTTGGAGAACGTAAACAAAGAACGTGGCCAGTTGCACATAGCCCTGGACAGCTCTTCTCTGATATTGTGGTGTCTCTCCTCAAAGTCCTGACATTGATCTTCACTGACAATTTAGAAAATATTATATACCAATATCACTGTGTCTCTTTTTGTATGGTACCCAAGATCAGTAAATAACTAGAAAAAGATGAAGTAGGTCTTGAGTAAATATATATTCTGTCTGTAAAACAAAATTGTATGATCTGAGGTGCTGTTTTCCCACTCTTAATAGATTAGGTTTTTTTAAATTTATCCATCCATTTACCATTGTCTTTCCTGATGTCCATGAATATATACTTGCTGATTGTTTAGCAAATGTTTCTCTGTTCCTTCCTTTTTCTCCTTTCTGTCACATCAGAACATACCTCATCTGGACTATTATAAATTAATTCTTGCCTGGCTAATTAGCAGAAATTTGTTCTGCCTCAACTCTGTCTGTGAGTTTTCAGATGAAGAAACCAAAGGTTATGTGAAAATAATTCAATTTAATATTCAACGAAAGAAGAATTCAGAAATTATTTTCATTAAATAAGCATGTCATAGCCTGAGTTTGCAAAGGGTTTAATGCCTTCTCAACTGAGCTCACACAGAATCATGATCTCATGATATCTTAGATTTTTATACAGCAACGTCGCCTGTCTTTGATAGCTTCAAAAAGAGAAGGATTTTAATATTTTTTTTTTTAATATTAAAGGGATTTCATTAGTTGGATTCTCTTTGTCAGTCTGGAGAAAGAGAACTGAACAAAATTAGTTCCAATCACACCACATCAAACAGAAGTTTTGTCTGGAACAGATAGAATCTTTTGTTAAAGCTACTTTTTGTGCGCTCGGTAAAGTGATTATATTTTTGAACATAGCGTGAAAAGTGCCTGGTCACCTCTGAGCAGAAATATGTTATTGGGTTTACCTCACACTTGAATGAAAAAATGGGTAGTTCGGGCTTTTGGTATACACGTGTGTCACAAGCAGTTCA
>NW_010428324.1:13946-23931 GCF_000710305.1 Buceros rhinoceros silvestris | reverse complement strand
TCAGCAGGGCTACAATTCTTCTCCTGTGTCATCACTGTGAGCCTGTGCTGGCATGGGACTGGTGGATTAATCTGAAACACTGATTATGACAAGCAGTAAACGATGAAGGGGTGACAAATTTCCTACTCTGAGAACCTGATTGAATTCCTAGCATACCGTCTTTCACCAGAGAACAGTGATGCTCTTGGCAGTCAATTCCCATCTTCCTTGAAAATAACTTAAAGAGCTGCTTGCTATGTTGGTCCTCCAAAGTCTGAGATACCACTGTGACTTTTGACCTCAGTAAAAGGTGACTTAGAGAATAGGGGCCGTTGGTCATCCCTGTTTTATAGCATAAGATTTGGGGGGTATTGTGGATGAAAGGGGGGATTGCATGTGTTAATTACAGAATGTTCCAGGTGAATAAGCAGAAAAGCAACTGACATTTTAGTGACTCTTTACAACAATATAATAAGCAGTTCTCTTCAGGTTTCTGTCTTAGATTCTGGAAAACGTGAGTTAAATTTTTATGTTATTAAACATGAATGCATTTTATGCAAATTTTATTCCAGAATTGTTTTAGATCTAGAGAACAATCACCAAACTCTTATTTGTTACAATGTACTTTCCAATAGGATTAGTGGTATTAGCTCAAATGCTCTGTGTTAAGTTATAATGAGGGAGAGGAACATCCTGCCTGATGAGAGGTGTACTGTCCTGAAAACCTTACAGTTGCCGACAGCTTTGCCAAATGGCAAGAATATGTAATTTGATGTTTTCTGTTTGGGAATGTCCCTTAGCTTGGACTGCTACGCAGAGTAGGTGCAACTTACCGGTTTTTTTAAACAAGGGCATAAAAATGTTTCTTCCTGTGTTTTCTTCTCTTTCCTCTAAAATGTATGTTTTGGAGGAGAAGGTGTTTAGCGATTGGGAGTGCGGTGCCCTGTATGTAAGAGAAGTGCTTTTTTGCCATCTTGGTTTGAAGTTGCTCAGGTAAAAAGTCACCATAGTTTTGCAGAGTAACAGAATTATAATAACAGAGGAATAAAGAGTGTGTGAGGAGCAAGTGTTAAGGCAAGAGGCCTCAAATTCTGGAATTGTCTGGAAATGTCAGAAATTCAATTGTTCTAGTAAATTTAATCTAGATAATCACATGCACAAGAATTTTGAGAAGTTAATCTTTTATAGTATTTTCAAATGTGATCTTGGATAACATGGAGCATCTCTGAGGATGCTGTTAGTCCTCCAAAGTGTGCGGTAGGCAAAACTGACTGCAAATGCTAGAAATTGCAAAGAGAAAGCTTCTAGTAAAATAAATAACTACATTATAGTGGAGAGACGTGGACAGAGAGAGAATACTCACATTTAAAATCCCAGTAGGTTTAAATGGGGTTTAGCAAACTAAAAATCTGCACTAAAATGAATTTTTGTATTCTCCATAATGAGTTTCTACCTAAATCTCTGAAACTACTAGCTTCATGCAGGTTATCTGTCCAGGGAAGAACAAAACCAAGGTAAGTGTTCTCTTCGAAAACCTGCCTCAAAATTCTTGTAAATATTTACTATATATTTATAATTTGACACAGTGGAGGATTGATGAGATCATTAACAGTGGACTAGGATGACTCATTCCCCTGTCCCTCTTGACTGCTTTTGCAGAGCTCTTTACTTCTTCTGGCTGCCCGAAGGAGAAACTCTGGCATGTTCTGAGCACACTTCCAGAGAGCTGGAGGAAACCATCCCATTCTTTCACAGTCCCTGAAGGTGACCAAAAGCTTCTTCAAATCTCACAAATTTTCTGTGTACTGCCAGCATCCATGATGCACTCGAGAATTTTGATTCATTTTGCACGGTTGTTAATGATTAGACTCCACAAACATCAGGAAATCTGTTGGTGCCATTCGCAATCTCTTAGTTTCCACTGGCAAAGCTCTTGGTATCAGTAAGATGAGGATTTGGCTTTCATTGACATGCGTAAATTGGGTACAATGTTTCAGATCTTATGGTAAAGCGAATGGTATCTGTTACATTCCAATCCCCTTTCAGGTTTTACTGTAGCTAGTAGGATGAAAATAAGTTCCCATAGGTTTTCCAGTTGTTCTTCTCAGTAGCAGATTTATGCCTTACTTCTGTTGCTGTGGGAAATTCTGTCTTCTCCCCACTGTTGTAGATTAAGGAACATTCTGGCAGATTTATAACTGGAGAGCAGACTAGAAATTCACATGATGAGAAATAACTTTTTATATCTTGTTGTGTACCTGATCTCTGCTGATCTATTATACATCCATTCTGTTCAAAGGCTGATTGCAGCGGTTAATAATAGTCTAGGAAATAGCAAGGGATTGGTCTTTGTATATGTGTTAATATATGTTCTGGCACAAAATAAATTACAGGCCATTGTGACCATACTTTGAACATGAGAGTAGGGAAAATATTGATATTGTCCTCAAGCTGTTCACTTGAAAGAAAAGCAGTTGCATCTCAGCTCTTCTTGTTCAGCTTTATAAATAAAAAAATTATTAAAGACAAAACAGGGGTTTTTTTGGCCCTTATCTAGTCTGGTCTTGGTTTTAGGATATTTGTCTGAGTTGCCTAAGGTGTTGTTTGGCTATGTAGTACCTCTAGCTTTCCTGATAAAGAGTGGCCTGAAACAAATATGGTCACTTTACTAAGGATCAAAAGCTGGCTAAAACCAGATAAATTTGGAAAAAAAAGAAAAGAAAAAAACCCTATCAGAAAGTTGTTAGAGTTATGGGAGTCTATTAAAAGCTGACGAATACTTTTTGTCTTTGTGTGGATTCACAGGGAGCAAAAATATGTTGGTGGTCTGACATCCCAGAGTGGCTATGAATTGTCTGGATCACAGAGCTGCATCGTAATGACTCATTCTCATTTCGGACTGACATCCCTGCTGGGAAGGAACTGCTTTCTCTCTCTTTGTAGCAATTTCAGCTTGAACTTTTTTGTTTTCTCCTCCCACTGATGTTTTTGTACTTACAGACATCTACAGTCTAGATGGCCTTCTTCAAGAAGACAGGCAATGTTTTGCAGGGGCAGTAGGTCATTTATTTCTATATTAGAAGCAAGTATTTGCTCCACCAAATGGAGAAAGAATAGAAACCCCTATCTAGTGTCTGTAGGGCTTTGCTATATGTGAAGCCCCTCCCATGTCAACGCACAAGAGAAAGTAACGCAAGCAGTGACGCAGTTGCAGATTTGTACTGATTCTGTACAGCTTTCCTTTATGTATGTGACATCTAAACTCTTCTGTATAAAGATGCTAATCTTTATACAACAAGCAAGTGAGCACCCACGGAAAGAAAAGCCTTTCTAAAATAAGTTGACCAACCAGTGCCATTAATTTTTTGTATTCAGTTCCACTCTGCTTAAAACTCTCCTGTCTGGGATGAAATGGTACATATACTGTGTTTTTTGTCACCATAGATCAGTCCTAGAATGAGTGAACCAGGAATGGCAGACAGAGTAGGTGCTTCGCTAACTGTATGTGGTTCTAGTATCTCTGGATGTAGATGAGACATTGTGTCTTCAGGGCAGATTTCCAAATTTACATGGGGGAGGGGACGACCTAAAACATTATTTTTCCAGAAACTGTGATTATTCCCACCCCCACCTTATGCTTATCATCCTTTCTTAGACCTTCCAATGAATAGGTTTTGGGTCTCTGCTGCTACCTGTGTCTTGATAATATTCTCAGATCTTCTTGTCCAGATTTTTTTTTTAACCTTATAAACCCATGCCTTGTCTTTTTTTATCCAGGAAATTGAAGCTTAGGTTATTTGATTCAAGTTTTCATTTGGTGTTGGCAGTAATTCAAGGCTGAGTGCCAATTCATCTTTCCTTTGCTGGATGCTCATGTGCCACTTCAACCTTAAATGCAGTTAAACTTTGTTTAACTAACTTTGTCCATTATGGTCAAACTAGAACCCATTTATGAATTCTTTTTTTTTCAGCAAGAGCTTTTTGGACTGGCGAAAATGCATTACATTTTAATGAGTGCTTTTTTTAATTACAGAAATTAAGTATGATAACTTAAAATTTCCTTCATGAAATTAAGTAAATGTGTCATCACAGGATCTCTGAATGCTCCAAAACAAATTAATTAAGATTTCTTGACCCTTAGGGACAGGTGGTTTTGTTTTGTTTTCTGACAATGCCTAAAGAGTTAGGGAACCAGAAAGTTTTGCTGAAATTTCTTAGCTTTATTTTTTCTGTTCATCAGCAATTCCCGCCTACTCTCTGGTTTCTTTCTCAAAATTTTCTCTTTTCTCTTTTTTATTTTCTCTTTTCTTTTACAATTATTGTGGGAATGACACTTGTGTGACCTTAGAAAGAATAGGTAGAATTTCCAGTAACTGGAAATTGCTGCTGCTCTTCTATTGGTGTTTTGGTTTTCTATTGGTGTTTTTTAAAGCTACATATTATTTAGCTTTAATAGCGTTAATAATATCAATAATGCTTTATTACTTTTCTGTAAACCTAGAAAGGTTATCAACAATTGTGTGTTGCTTTCCTTCCTTTCTATAGGTAAGTATATTTTTTAATAGCCAAGTTTAGATTGCAGAGGCTGTGGGTTTATATTTAAACTAACTGGCATGGAGACAGATTCTGACAGCATCACAGTGTGGTGTAGGTCAAGGCTTAATTTAGACTGGCTTCTAGTGAGAGCAGATTCTCCTCTAATGTCATCTCTTTGCTCCTGACATAGAATAATAGCTATTTCTATTTACATCTCATTTTCAACCATAAAATTTCTATGCTAGTTCTAAAAAGGGAAGAAAGGTACAGGATAAAGATAGTGTCCTTGCTGTAGCTGGATTGTTTCTGGAAGAATTGAAGTAGGTGTTGGGGGCTTGCTTTTCATCCTGCTCTCTTAAAAATGAGTAAATAAAGGAGAGATAAGGCTTGTGTCTTTAAGTTGCCTAGTTAGTGTAGCATTATGTGTTGGTTCATGTTGTGAAGCCCTCCAGTTTCTAACTTAAATGAATCTCCTGCAGGGATCTAGTTGAAGATTCTAGTTTAGATGAAACCTGAGTTTTGCAGAGGCTGTAGGTCCTTGTTAGAGAAGTTACACCCAGCCTATACTTATAATATTGTGCCGTGATATTCTTGTTTTTAAACATGTAGTAAAACCACAGACGCATTTTCCTATCTTCTAGTTCTTTATCTCTCCTTGCAGCAATTGTCTCCTTATAGAGTCCTTCTTGACAAAGTTACAAAATGTAATTCCTCTCCCTGTCTTTCTCTATTTTGAAATAAGCCTTACTGTCCTTCATTTCTGGCAGTCTTTCCAGGTTTTCAATAAGTTATGTGAGAACTTTGATAGTGGTTTTGTTTCACAGTATTTGTATCATCTCACTGCTTCCTGGGATTTGAGTTTTATATGCGTGGGATCTTTAACCACCATTTTTTTGTGTGTCTTAACATCTTGAATTAATTTACACAGATGAAAGAGATCAATAGGTAACATCTTAAATATTCTTCATATCCAGATGCTCCTATATTTCGCATGCAGAAATCTTCCAGCTGCTGTCAGGTTGACAAATGAACTCAGTTTTGAATGTGTCCCCTGTTTACTTTAATGGCCAAGTGTTCAGGTATTCCAAACCCCATGTTCTGTCTCTGCATTTAAGTGCATAGACCTTAAGCAGGAAAGCTTTGTATTTTTTAGTTTACTACATGCTACAGTTCTGGTGTAGTGCCCTCGGAAACAGTTAATTTTAAACAGTTGTAAGTATCTTCAGACTTCAACTCCAATCACAGAATCTTTTAACTGCTTCAGACTTGCACAGGGGGGAGCAGGGTGGGAAGGAACTTATTTCAGGAGCTGGCTTTTAAACTCTAGAATTGAGGATGTAATTCTTTGTCACCTGTGTTCTCTAAAATTATTTTTTTTATTGATATAAATTTGTTATAGATCAAAACTTTCTCACTTCAGCGTGTATGCAGATAGTTAGTTAGTATACAGTTACTTCAGTTAGTCTTAGATATTATTGCATTATTCCAACCTTTGCAAACAAGCTTAAGACAATCTATAGCAGTTACTGTATTCTCCGATACTATTGATGGTGAGAACTGGTATCAAAATACACACTGCTGTAGGAAGGTCCCACACTCAGAATGTTCCTGTTGTAACTGTAAAGCCTTAAGATTATTGACAAGTAGATTGGGAGGTAATATAGCAGGTGGGAGCAAAATTTAACAGACATTATAAACTATGTTATCATCATACTACTAGAATACTTATTGTAAAATTCAAGACATTAGATATCATAAAGATTTTACTGTTGCTTAATGCCTTAGAAATACAAAAAGAGGGAAATCCCGCAGGTCTAAGTGCAGCCAAAGTCTCTGCCAAGGTGCAATTTGGAAAGATGCCATTTAACCTCCAAGAAAAAATCCTGCCAGAAGTTTGGACTAGTAACAGCATTCAGACTAACTGCCTAAATAAATAGACTTTACAGTCTATTGGGTGATGAAGATGCATAAAACTATATTAATAAATCCCAATAATGGGATAATACCAACATATGACTGACAATAAACAGAGCACTTCACATAAGGGAGCAGAAAGCAACTCTCCAGCCCCTGTATTACTGTTCTTGCTAGCCTGATTTCCAAGGAAAAGAGATCTATGTGGTCTCACCTTCCTGATCGTCCTCATTTAATACATTCAGAACCTACTGGCCATCTTCAGCCAAACTTAAACAGTGGCATAATCTGTCCCTGAGGTTATTAAGTTTTTTCCGTGTTTGGAAAGAAGAAGCTGGATAGATAAGGAGAAGAGAAACGTAACAGTCCCAGTTTGTGTCGTCTTGCAGGAAAAATTTTGTATGCCTGTGTAACCTTGAGGGTGAGGGGCATTCGTTAGGGAACCACGAAATGCTCTCAGAATGGAAAAAGCTTCAACTGCAGCTTGCAGCCAGCTGAGACGCAAATCATTTGGAGGCCAGGCCTCACTAACACTGGTGTACGCAAAACTCCTGGTGTAGTTATATCATCATGAGCCTTAAAATTTCTGCTTACAGCACACAAATTTGGAAGCTGTTTACTTTTCCCAGTGAATTTTTCTATTTCTTAATTTCTGTTTGTATCATGGAGAGGATTTTTTGCACAACGCTTATTACTGCTTTTCCAGTGTCGTCCTTGCACATCTAGGCTGCATTCTGCTGCCATTGGCAATGCAAACCACTGTCATCGTTCACTTTTCGTCCCATATTGCAATTAACAGTGTAATTTTCTTTCAGGACAAGCTTACATTCAAGTTGTCTTTTTATCAATAAAAATGGGTAGCATTTTTAGCAATGAAAATCTCCAGATCTTAGTTCTGAAACAGAATTTGTGATTATAACTCATGCTGATGTCTGGAGAAGGAAGAGGAAGGTTAGGTTCTGATGTGCAGGGGTTCTCTTTGTAAAGTTTTTCTGTGTCTGTCATTGCAATGCTAGTTGTCCGTGTGTTCCAGACTTTCTAATGTGGAGGATATGTTGCTTTGCTTCAGGTTAGTAGCACAGCCTTGGAAAAAAAAAAATTCTAAAAAATACTAGCTGAAAAGGAAGTGTGAAAGGGAGAGATGAAAGGGAAAAGGCTTTACGTTTTCCCGTTTTTCTCTTACTGAAATACCTTTGATTGGTATCAGGGCCTAACAGAGGTTTATGAGTAAGATATGTAGTATCATCCATAGACTTGAAAAGTTTATCATTTAAACTAAAAAAAAAAAAAAGGGAAAAAGAGATAGTTTCATAAAATACTCTCACTGCACCTGCCCTTGCCAAAAAACCAGCTGAATATTGCCATTAGGTTTTGTATATTTCAAGAAAATTGAAAGTTGCTGTTGCTGCAGGGGCACCTTCGTGGTGGTTCCCAGCTGCAGCAGCCACTGGCTGCTTCCTTTTCACATTTAAAGCTTTCTGTGGATCCAGGAATTGCCGGAACAGAATTTCTTTAAAGAAGGGATTCCTGTTCTTCACTACATAAGAGGTCACAATTCTAAGTTAAGTTTTAATTTTAAAAATGCTGACAGGGAGGGTAGGGCTTCAGTGTCTGGATGAGTGTTTGAGATCAGAATTTTCTATTTTGAAGGTAAAATTGTTTTCAAGGCACACTTTAATTAAAAAAACTCAAACAGCTAATAATTTGCAGTAGTGGTAACAGATTAAAGCCTATCAGAAATAACCAGTTTTAAAGGAGCTTCCATTGAAGATTTCTTTACAAAACTTTCTCTTGGGCATCAGAGCTGTGCTGATAGCAGAAGCCAAGTGTAAAACACTGTGTCTTGGCTTTCTGCAAAGAAACCTAAGGCAAAATAGGAAGGGTGAGTAAAATGTTACTACTAGCTTATTCATATGCATAATTTGCAGGACTCCTAAATCAGTTTGTAGTTGGCTTCACATTTTAACCCAAGAGAATGTGAAATTCAGCTTTCATGGCAAGAATGATTGTAGGTGACATTCAGGACTTCTCTTCTGAAGGAACCCAAGTGCTTGCAGCCACCCAGACTTTTCTCCCTATGTCATGCAGCAACAAGCAGCAGCTATGGCCAAAAGTAAATGCTGAAAAGGATATGCTGTGGAAGACTGCAAGCTCTTGAGAAAAATTGTTTGCTGAATATGACTGGAAGATAAGTTAGCTGTCTGTCTTTTTGGATCGGGGCGGGGGGGGTTGGTTTTTTTTTTTGTTTTGTTTTTAAAGAAACCTTTCTCTCTTCTGATCTTTTCTTCATCCTAATGAAGAAAAGTGAGGTAGATTCCTTGCCCACGTATGTGTTTGAATATGATGCAAGATGAAAGAGTAGCCTCAGACACAGAAAAAGGATCAGTTCCCAGAAATAATGATCTCCTACTACTTCTATCGACTTCATAATTTCCCTAGGCATGAGTGAATTCACAGCGTCTGTAATGTGTGACTTTTTTAAGAAGATGAAGTAAAATATAATTGAAATATAAATAAAGCCAGTGCTAAAGCTTACTCCTTTGTGTGCTCATGCAGTAGCACTCCGCCTTTTTTTTTTCTTAGCACACGCTTCAGTGCTGCTGTAGTCAGATATCTGCCCTTGGAAAATTTTAGACGTTTCTCAGGTGGTACACCTACCTTTAGATTTTGTCATAGTTTGTGTAAGTGAATCTCTACCTGTTATTCAAATGACTAATTGAAAAGTAAGAGAGATGTCTTGTGGATAAGTACTGTGGTGTGGTGTGAGGCACTGGTTTTACATGTAATTCTGGCAGCTGTTAGATTTCAAATGTGAGAAAGTTGGCAAGTTCAGCACAGGATAATTGTCAAGCTGTGAGGAGCTTGGATGAAGCAAACCCAAGAATGACTTCTATTAAAAGTGATTCATCTGCGTTCACTGAATGTAAGAAAGGAGAGACACTTTTTTCCCAGAGGCTGACAGTTCAATGCTACCAGCTAGAGGTTTGCTCCCAAATAAAGAGCTCACACAAAGCGTTTGCATTTTTTCCTATTTGTAGATACAGTTTTTTGAATAGCAAACATTTCCATAACGGTTTTCAAGCTCACGTAAATGAAGGTTGAGATCCTTTCTCTTTTACTTTTCAAAGCTGCACTGTTATTTATTCATATTAGGGTAGCACCTCCCAGATCCTGCTATGCCAGTCACTATACAAACTCAGCATAAGAGGTTGTCAGTCTCCCGACAACTGCTAGTCTAAACTCAGTATGGCAGTGGAACTGCTTTGCTTACGCATTGCCTGGGACGTTATTTTTAATGAACAATATTAAAATACAGTTTAGAAGTTTTAATTAGCAGAAGAACTGGGTAACACTCCTTGCTACAGAGCTGTCAGGGTGCAGTAAGTGCTGGCTGCTCCTTAAGGCCGGCAAACTGGGGTGGGGTGCAGGAGGGGAGCAAACAGCTGGGAGGACAGGGCATGGTCCCCACCAGCCAGGGCCCGCTGCCCACAGTACCTGAGCAAGGCAGCCTGTAGGCTGGGGTCAGGTTCAGAAGAGTCTGGAACCTCCGGCAACC
>NW_010428324.1:0-13889 GCF_000710305.1 Buceros rhinoceros silvestris | reverse complement strand
AGCAGAGTCTGGAACATCAGGCAAACTCACAGTGATGAGGCAGATCCACGGTCAGATCCCAGGGGTTGGGATCAGCAGGGTCCACAGACTCAGGCAGAGACTGATGGTCTTGGGCTAGGCTTAAATAGAGCTTCTGGGCACACGGGCAGAGGTGTGTGTGGAGGCCCCTGGTGAGGCTGGTCAGGGCTGATGAGGCCAAGTAGTGCACTGGAGGATCTGACAAGAACTCCTTCAGTATTTAAGATAGGAAGCTAGAGTTGTAAGATGTACTTGGAGATGCTGAGGAGATCTCGTGTAGTAAAAGGCAGAGAAAATGATGTTTTCATAAGCCAGCTGTGTGAACAGCTGTGTCTTGTCTGATTTTATCTTTTTAATAAAAAGCGAATGCTATGTAAGTCTAGGAAGTTGCTGCAAACCCTCCATGTGTATACAATCCGTATGTTGCTGGAGCTGTCGTGGTAGATATTGAGAAAGGATGAGGAAGAACAGCGTTGAGAAGTGGCATTGCAGACGAGCCTGGAAGGGTTTTGGTTTGGTTTGTCCATAATGCAGGGTGACAGATTGCGTGAATGCGTCTGGAAGAAAGGGGGAATAGGCCGTGGAAATGGGTGTTGCTAGTTGAGTGAGGGGTCAGGCTGTACCAGTTGAGAGCTCTAACGTCTTGTTCAGGAGGTGATGAAGAAGGGGAAGGGATGGACATTTAAGAAGTCTGGTACATTACTGTTACTGACAAGGGGAATAATTATTAATGGTAGCATTTTATGCTGAGAGTCGTGTTCTGGAAGAACTGCCAGGTAAGTTGCAGCAGCATTGCTGGTAGAGGTTAAGCAGCTGGACAAGAGGTTCAGTGGTGGACCAAGACTACTTTGAAGTTGCCTTTGTTTCTCTGGAGTGCAACAGAATTTTCCATGCAGATGAAACCTAGTCCATGTTCTTTCCTCCCGCACACCATATTTTTAAGTGTTGGCTCAATTTGGCTGGACTAGGTGTTCTGCAAGGTGTTACTTGTTTCTTTGGGGTGTTTAGTTTGTTGCTGTTAGAGGCTGTGAAAACCATTTTAAGAGCGGAGGCGATATCTGTTTCCTTTCTGTTTCATCTGTGTAGGAAATAGCTGTTTCAAAGGGGACTTGCTTCTTCGATGGCAGCTGCTCTTGTGGGCTGTAGCACACCTCTGATGAGATCGGCTGTGTGGGCCGAGAATTGCTGTGCCTTTTCCCAGCAGGGCTGTGGTTGCTGAGTATACCCACTGCTGCAGGAAGGAGCAGGGATTAAAGCTGTGTGAAACGGTTTTTCATCTATTTTCTGCAAAGGGAAAAAAGAGCAAATAGAAAAAAAATTGGTTTGAAAAACAAACCTAATCAGTAGTTTCTTCTAAAGCTTGACCTGGAGAGATCTTAAACAAAGAAACAGGGAGTAACAGCTTTGGCTTCTAGGTTTTGTTGCAGTCTTTCCATTTTCCACGATGCCATATGTATAGATGTATTCTTTCTACCATGTCACTCTAGGATTTCAGTAAAGAGCTGCAATTCAGGCAAGGGTGGTCACTTCTGGGGGGAGAAATAAAATTCTGCTTCTCTCCTGCACTACCGCTTCATTGTTTGAGAATTCTTATGCACGCTGTCAAATAAGATGCCATGCTCGTTTCAGTTAAAAGAATTTGTGTGATCGGCTGTACATGTTGTACACTTACATATTTGTGCATGCACCAATGGTGAACATAAAGTGTTGCATTATTGCTCAAAAACTGTCCTCAAAAAGAGGAATGAAATCACACAACCTGCAAAGTTAACTTTTATTTTAATAGTCTTTTACAAATTTCAGAAAATCTTGCTGTTAGCTGGAGCTGGATTTTTATTCTAGAAAGGTTTTGGGCTCTTATTGCTCCAGTAGTAAGTTATGCGTGTGTTTTCTCAGTCTGTAAAAGTGTGTCTGTGTCAATACAGTATGTAGGTCTATTTTGTCAAAATTATACCAAATTTTTTCTTACCAGCCACTGACATCAATCATGCCCTGCCCTTCCTTCCCCCCTCCCCCACCTCCCCCCAGTGACCTTTAATGCTAAACAATGTTCCAAGAGGAAAATTTATTAGATCACCTATTTAGATTCTCTGACATCATTCTGTCATGGCAATGAAGTGATTTACATGGAAAAATATATTACCTCTGCTTTTAGACAAAATGAGTTTGCGATGATTAATGGTTTTACTGCAAGTATGAGAGAAACTGGAACTGGCCAGCCTTTTTAAAGCGAAACGTGACCTACGCTGAGTTTTCCTCCTTTTTCACCTGTTGTAAAAGGAATTCGAGTAAATTCAGACATACACATTATGTCTTGTAACTGAGGTGAGCTATAAATGCAGGGTATCCATGGTAACATTACTGCATAACTGGAACTAGAGACAAAAGGGACAAAGCATTAGCTTGAAGCACAGAGTCTAAACTGTCGTGATGGGTGGGGGGATCTGGATTGCATGAGGAGCTGAAGTCCTTGAGGGAGTGAGGTGTTTAGTTTGGGGCAGAGCAGGTTAAAGGGTGATCACCTCCAGCTGTTCCTCCTGGTCAGCATTTCTATGATTCTGTGATTTGACCTTGAGCAGAGGACTTACTACACAGAACGGCCACACCAATGGCAAAGTCGTATTTCAACCAGAAAGCAAAAAGCAAATCATCTTTTCTGATATAGGCCTTAAAGTGACACTTGAAGTGTTTCCTTCAGCGTCCTGCACAGCCGTCTTTTTCCTGAGATGCCAGAGAAGTAACCATAATGCACAAAGGCCTAAACTAAGGTGAGAAGATGATAGTGAATAAGAACTCTGAAATATTTTCTTTACACATGCTAACTGAACTCAAATGCAAAGGCCATCAGGAAAAAGCTCTTCAACTATGGAAATACCTGAATTTAGGAAAGATTTAAATAGTGGCACTTTGGAACAAATTCAATCCGGTAAAAAGAAGGAAAAGGCTGAGGTGAACACTGCTGACAATGTAATCTGCGTGGAAACTGCGTCAGTCCAAGGATGCAATGTTTGGGAATGAATAGAGAATAATTTCTGCGCGACAGATCAAGAAGGCTTTGCGGAGGGACCCCGGATCCCGACTGGAATGATGCTTCATCGCAGCCTGTGATGAATGCTGGGGCGCTGAGCACTGTTCTTCTGCCTCGGTGGAGCTCTGGTGCGAAGGTCAGTGGGCTGAAGCGGGGAAAACGAACTAACTATCCGTCAGGGAAAACGAAAACTGGGTAAGCTGACAGTGGTGGCTTGTCCTTAGTGCCGCTGACTGGACAGCTGTCTTTGAGGGCGCACTTGGCAACAGAAGATCACTTGCTGTTGGATTCTGTGCCTGAAAACGCTTTTGCAAATAAAAGCGTATTTGAAGTAGTAATTAGAAATACACTTAATGCAAGTCATACTAACGTTTTCAGGAAGACAGCAGCGTCTCGAGAAGCGCTTTAACTGTGTTGTTTTTATTCAGATGGTTAATCCATGTCTCGCATTAGGCATAGATAGAATTTAGCATTCTGTTGCAGTTCTCTATGTACAATCTTGAATTTCAGCGCTCTCCTTAGTTGATTTCTGCTAGCAGTACAGGCCCTTGAGAGGTCTTTGAGACAGAACCATCCTTTCTGACTCACACAGCTGTTTATCGGGAGTGTTCTCCTATCCTTTGTTTGAACGGCTTAGCCTCTCCTCCGATACAGGTTGTTGACATTCCGCTCCCTGCTGCATGTCGTTTGTTCCTCTGGCTATTTGTTTTCTAACACGAATAATTTCCTTGGAGGAACAGCTAGAAGAGAGCGGGAGGGGGTTTGACACATCAGTAGGCACGATGGATACAAAAGGATTATTTTGTTCGCTGGAGTACCTCTTCTTCTGCATTTGCTGTCATCAGCCGCGATTGTTCAATTGTTTGTGACTGAGTGTATATTTGTAGTGGGAGTGGGATGGGGTTTGTTGGTTTGTTTTAAACTAGAGTGAAATCACTTGGATGCAATTTCCACCGTGTCTTCCCTAGTCTCTCACAGGGATCAGGTGGTCTCTATTAGACCCTTCATGTTCCTAATGTTTGACGCCTTCCAGGGAGCTGTATGACAGCAGGTGTTTCAGTGTCTGCGTGACCTGCCTGTGCTCTGTTGCCTTTGGTGACCATGAGGCAGACAGGAGATGTGTTGAATTGAATCTGGAAGAAATTTTTTCCTCCGGTTTGGAGCTTCTGTAATGCTCTGGGACTTATCCAGAATCCCACATGCTATGGCAAAACTCAGCCAGCCAGATGGTCTCATGATTTCTCTTGTGACTGCTGCTGAGGCCAGCCCCGGAGAATTTAATACATCACACCAAGTTTCACTGGTTGAAACTGCCTCAAAATCCACTTGAGATTTGGAAAGTGACAGCTTGGTAGTTAAGAGGGAGGGTCCTGTTGGCAGGCACAGCATTGCCTGCTCAGCAATCCTGCTGTTGGCCATTTGGTTTTGATCTGCCATGTCACCTCTGTTTCCTCTTGAATCATGGCCACAGCGTGTTGCCAGCAAACATCTGCAAGGCTTTTGGGACAGCCTGAACTGTCTTTTTAGCCAGGATGGCTAAAGAGACTTGCACCCCACAGGACTGTTCCCAGCCAGCACGCGGAGGGGTCTGGCACCCTGGCTTCCCTAATGTTAGAATGCCGCCACTTGGCTAGGCTGGCTGGGCACGTGCAGCCGTGATGGCCTTGCTACATCCTAAACTGACCAAACTGGTGCCCATCTGCGGCGTGAGAGCCACTGTCGTACTCCAGGCTCAGAACTGGGTGTGCTGGCCTTCAGCTCGCACTGGCTGTACAGCTGCGTGGCATCCAACTCATTGCCACCTTCTTGCAAGCTGCTTGGAATAACTGTAGGAAGGAGCTTGTTATTACCAGAGGTTTCCCCCGCAGGAGTTGTAACTGCCAAGGCGCTGTCAGCTGGCACTGATGTGGTTACTGCTGCCTTCAGAATGGGCAAAGGTTTCTGTGGCTGAAAACTCAGTTTCAAGGTGACAGAACAGGAGTTCTGGAGACATCCAAAGTCTCCAGGAATAGGTTGTTTAGGACTAAGTTGTAAGACACTTTCTGTTGGTATTCTTTTTCTGAATCACATCCTTATTTAAATATCTGACAGAAAAAAGATGGAAAAAACCTCCAAATTTTGTTCTTCCTATTTGCTGTCCTGGATGAAAAAATGCTTAATGAAGCAACAGAGGCAGTCTTTAATGATGGCAAACTGATTTTTTGTTTTTATTATGAGATTTTAGTTTGCTTTAATTTTCTGTTTGGAGGGTTGTTTGTTTTGTGTTGGTTTGTTTTGTTTTTTTTTTAAGACGTGTTCCTACGTTTGCTATCGGGGGACTGGGATAAGGTTGATTCCTAGCCATAGAGCTTTATGCAAAGAGTTTATGAACCACTGAAGGCTTCATGCATGCCCGTAGATGTGGGTCAGTAGGTGAGGCAGAGAACAATAAATGGAAGTGCAGGACAAATAATTTTTTAAAACATGCCCTAAGTGGTTAAGCTCGAAGTATGGAACAAGCCATTGGCAACAGGAAAGTGTCTACAGGTTCTTGAATGCAGTGAGAGGTGGGATGTTTGAGAAGCGTGTTCTTCCCATAAAACTAGGTCAGCCTACCTGTGGTTTTTGCAAGTACGTGTCTAACTTTGGGCAGTACTCTCCAAGTTTAACAGCCTCTGTTGTGTGCAAGTCTCACCACAGTTTCCTGATTTCTACATGTCTTTGAGGGGGACAAGAACATGCCTTTTCTTATTCCCAGGAGATTTTCTTACGTCTCTGCTTGTACTGGTTCCCAAGATTAACTTAACTTGGCCATCTTCCCATCAGAGGGAGGGCTGCTAGGTGCCCTGCATGGTTTCTGACTCACACAGAACCTGCTTCTTTCCTTTCTGGACTTCTAACTAAACAACCTCAGATGAAAAACTTTGCTGTCCGAATCACAGAACTGTCACCAACTCTAGCACTAATATTATCGAGACATTTGAGGACAGTCGTATACTCCTAGAATACCGGGTTGGAAGGAACCTCAATGATCATCTGGTCCAACCTTTCGTAGCAAAAGCACCATCTAGACAAGCTGGCTCAGACGCCATCATACTGTGTTATTAAATGATAAAGGTACTAACATCACCCTGAACGTAAGGCGTAAGTAGCATTAGTACAGCTGGAGAACCAAGTGGACCAAGCCACCCCTTGGCAAGAGCCACAAAGTTCCTTCTGTGCCAAGAAGCTTGGAAGAGAAGAGACTACAGCCTGCAGAGGTGGCATGTCACACTGTGCAAAACTCTCAATCAAGATGGAGCACTGTGGTTTGGGGTTTGTTTTCTCTGAGCCTTTATTAAAAACAGAGGCAGTGGCGAGATTATTTTACAGCTCTACTATAGTGATTCACTGGATAGATAGATACTGTATTTTCTGTATTGATTTTCTAGGAGAGTAAAACAACAGCAACAACAAAATCTCTGGAGAATCAATGCGTTTACTGTGATTTGTTTTAGTAATTGTGGAACGAACTTACCTTTACCCCCAGTCAGCTTTGCTGTCTTTCAGAAAGCTCATGTTCCACTACGGATGCCTGCACGTTCCACCTAACGGTGCCACTATCTGTGGAAAAGGGGAGGGGAAAATAAAGCTCAGAAAACTGTTTTTCAAAGACAAGTAAGTGCCAGACCTGATGCATTTATCTGTGCATTTATGTATGTGTGTATATACATGGTAAAAAAAAAAAAAATAAATTGAGAATATATATCTGAAATAGCTTCTGCAGCTTATACTTGTTCCTTACGGTAAGATAAATGTAACTATCTCCCTCCTTTCCACTGAAAAATGCTGCTTCTTTCTGATTTCTAGCTACAGAGAGCTGATGGTGCAGGGAGGTAAGTCCCCGTGACGGTGACTGGCCTCGGGAGAAACAAACAGGGCAAGAACACACCACCTCTGTATCATGCTACCACAAAGGCAGCATGGAGGTAAAAAACGAAGACGTGCCTGAGGAACTCCAACTAAAACCCAAAGCCTAAATAATTCTCCTTCACAGGGACCAGGGTAACATAGTATAGTCTCAGCTTAAATGTAGGTCAGATATTTATGGGTAAACAAGGTAAATTAATAACGTGGTTATTTTCTGAACAAGTTGTTTGCCTCGGGATGACTAGAACATTTGTTTATCCAACACCAGAAATTTTGGGGAAGAAAAACTCCCCTAATAAAGTCTATCTACAGGATTACGTAAGTGTGTGTGGAAAAAAACCCCTGTTTTGTAGTAATCTTAAGAATTCTTAACAATGATGTGATTCCTGCCCAAAGCTGAACACAGAAGTTAAAACCAGTGTAGGTAAGTGATGTAGTGTGTTTATTTCTTTCCTGTATTGTATTGTATGGGAGCTTTCTTTTTTTCGTAAAGAGTTCAAGCTCCACTGCTGCTTCACAGATCGTCATCCAGCCACCATGCTGATGACAGACCCACACAAAAGCTCCCTCGAAGCTATCAGTAGTCCAGTGCCTGACCTGCGTTGCCAGGTTCTACCTGCTCAAGGGTCTCCTCAGCAGGCTAGCAGATGTGCACAATCTCTACCTTAAACTCATGTCCAAGATTCAGAGGAGAAAAACAGGAGCAAAAACGAACCAGCAATGCCAAAGAGCCTGCTGCGGACCCGGTCAGCCACGCATACGTTATTCTGCTGGTTCCTAAACATCTAACCCTGGAGCAAGACTTGGAAGTTGTTCACAGGGTTCTTAGGCTTCATATTTTCTGATTTTTTTCTAAATTGTCATCTTTGTTTTGTCCTGCATAGCAGTGGTAGGGTTACAGAGGAGCATTAATCCATACATTTACGCACATCTTTTACCGCGAGCAATTTCCGGAAGAAAACACTGAATCTTGCACGTTTGTATATGACGACTATTGTGTCTACAACTGCAAACCCAAACAGCTGCTTACGCACAAGTGGTTTGCTCTCCTGGAGCGCGAGGTCTCAAAGGCTGCGGAGCTGTTCCCTCTTCAGTAGGTGGCGTAGACTGAGTCAGTGGTAACAGCTTGGCATTAACGCCTGTGAAGTGTCAGGGAAGACGACTGACTGACTGACTGACTACACGGTGCCGCTCTTTTTAGCGGAGTGGCTACAGCGATTCCAGGGGCTGGTAACATCCCACTCTGCACTGCGTAGCAATGTGTCAGCGGCGAATCTTGGACCAAAGCTGGGACCACAGAACATGGGGTAAAATCTGGTAACAAGCTAATGAGTAGCTTGCTGCCCCTTGTGCTTTTGAAAATAATTTGTTGATTTTTAAAACATTTTCCTCAAAACCAGCGTAACAGTTAAAACACAGGACTTTAATGTGCTGGTTAGAAACTGTGATCTATTTATACACGTTACCGATCAGTTTGATAACACGGTAAAAGATAAGGGGAACTTTAAAAAAATACCACTGTCTGTATACCTCAGGATTTACTGTGATTTTACTGCAAAGTAACGGAGCTACCCTGGGTGTTGTACCTAAAAACCTGAAAATACCTGTTTTGTATCTGTCGCAAAGTTCATAATTTACTTACCAAACTGTGACATAGCTGCAAGTTATTGAAGATTGAATCTCTGCATTGATTTGGTACAATACCATTCGAGCTCAGCTTAGAGCAAAAAAATGGTAATTGGTACGTGGCTACAAATTAGAGTTTAATATCCCATGCAGCTGTTTACATCTGCTTAATTAAGCAGCAGTGACTTCACATTAGCATTGCTATGACAGCGTAAATACACGCTAGAGAAAAAGGTACAATCATATCAGACACCCTCTAACATCAAATCAGTGCAGGTTAGGTTCTTATTTCACTGGTTTTTTCAGTTATTTTTCTGGTTTTTAATGGAAAAAAAAAAAAAGGTGTTCAGGTTTAAGGAGGATCTTCAGGTCTGATACACGTGGTTTTGGTACCGGTGCCAGGATTTTATAAGGCGGCAGACAGTTTAAGCACTAAATGAAGAGCTCTAATGGAAACCCCTAACTTAAATGTAGTTGGAAGTCAGCAGGTAATTTTGCTTTTGGAGCCCTTGTGAGAGTATCACAGCTGCTGTTTTGTTCAGCCACAGAAGTTAAGTAAATACCCATCTAGAAAACTGCCGTGAAAACCGAAAACCGGTGAAGTTCTACCGCTCCGGCTGTGCATTCTAGTCCTTTGCTCCCTGTATTGACTAGCAGCTGTGACCCAGGGCTGGGGGTAGGGCACAGAGCTGTCCCTTTTGCTTTTGAAGGATCCCCCGAGGTAACAGAGACGTGCCTAGGTCGGTGTTTTTGAGAGGTGTGTACCCTCAGGACAGGCCCTGGATTAACGCAACAGATAAATAACAGAAAAATTGTCCTTTGGTCAGAACTACCAGAGTCTGATAACCATCAGCATAAGAACACAACCTCAGTTGGTGCCATTTTTAATGATTAGAAATAATACATTGTAAAACAAAAAGTGAAAAAATTCCAGCGTGATACTTATAAACAAAGAACAAAGAGAAAACAAAAAAGCTTCGGTTTTGCCTGATTCATATTATTTATGATACAACAGATCATTAGTCTGAGGTAATACCAGTAAGAACTTTTTAGTCCTTCAAGGACCAATCAAAAATTAAGAACAGTGAGAGTAATGCATGTTATCTTAAAAACGAGACTTGATTATTAAATCAAGCAAATCCCGTACCTTTTTGGTTAGGGATCTGTGGTTGCAGATATAAAACTGGAAGTAAGTCTGTACATGAGGAACTACCGAACGTTAGAGGTGTGCGTGGCACGCCATGAGCCAGCCCCTGTCAGCGCTCAAGAGTACAGCTGATGACGCAAGAACCGGACATTTCCACAGAGGAAAGACTGTGTTCCAGAACAGCCCTTAAGAGATTTAGAATACTGTTAGTTTGCGTGAAAGAGCCAAACGAAATAGGAATTCAGAAGGCCAAATTTTGGCATGAGGTAAAACCATGTGCATTTATTTCATCGGCATTTCAGAATTAGTAAGCATAAAATTAAACATGTTGACTGTAAGGAATTCAGTCATACAAGTGCAAGTCCTCAGCTAGAATGTATTTTATGGCAGTTTATTTAAAAAATGTACCAGTAAATCATAAAAGAGGGATCATGTCCATTTAACGTTTATTGAAGTATACAGGACGTTTTCTTTAGAATCAAATATGAGCATGAATATATGGCCAAACGTAAAATCTATCAAATTCAGTGAAAAGTTTCTGACTTTAAATAGTAACTGTAAGAATGACCAATATATATTCTTTGTTACAACCGCCCTCACTCTACAAGTAAAAAAAAATAATAAACATTCAGTAAACATTCTTTCCTAAGGTAGTTTCCCTTATATATCAGTGATTTCTCCATTTCTTGTATACATAACTTTTTAAACATACCAATCAGTGGTTCTCACAATTGAAAAATAAAAGCACAAAAAAGTTTACACTCTTGTACAGGTAAATAAAAGATCATCTTGAATTAAACTGTATATCCTTAAGGGCATAGTATAGTTTCAATTTCATTACCTATTACATAATTAGCTTCTTACATACAAATATTGACATATTTGGCTTGTGCTTCAAAGCCTTTGTGTCTAGAAAGTCCATGTCAATGCAGCTCATAACTTGAAATCGGTGGAGATGTCTTTACTGCTGCTGGGCTTAACCTGTTCGTGCAGCAGAGTCTCTTCTGAGCTTGTGGCACTGCATTTTTCTGCGGAGTCGTCAGCATCTGGGTCCAGTCCTTCAGGGCAGGGAAGTTTTAGAAGTTCTTCCCGCAGCTGAGCCGTATGACGCTGCACATAAACAGTAAGTCAGTGTGGAGGACCATAGTTCAAACAAACAACACTTCTCACAGCGCTAGATGACACAAGGCAAAGAACCCCAAGTAACTAGAAAAGGAGTAACTGCACAGTTCCAATGACGGGGTAAACTTCTCCCCTCTATTAGAGGAGTGGCACTTGTCTGGAGTGACGGAACAATGAGCAAGTGCTGCCGGGGACAAATTAAAGGCAGTAGACAGAACTGCAGCAAACAAGCGCATCGGTGTGAACGCTCTGCCGTTTGTCTGGCAGTCCTGTCTGTGTTCCGTGACCACGGCGAAACTGGCTTGGACTAGGTAGGTCGTACAGTCAAAACGTTAATTTCCCAAGAGTTCATCACCTTGGTGCGATCTGGTACAGAGACAGAGATTTGTATACTGGTTGTGGAAACTAACAAAAACTTCATTTTGATGACCGGTCACATTGAAAGAATCCAAGTTTAGCAACAGAAAAAAGAAGCCTTTAAATTTTTTTCCCCCCCGGCTACTCAGGAAGGAAAAAAAAAAACAGGATTGTTGTCTGTGTGGACACAAAGTACACAAATGATAGCACTTGGCTAGGGAGGAGGGAAGCATTTATAATGGTTATAACTGTTGATAAAAGTTAACACAGTGTAAAACTGATTGTAACACATCGCAGTTTAGTAACTGCACTTGTCCACTCAAAAAAAGTTTGTTTTCTGGCAAGGAATTGGTTGTAGTACAACTGTATCATAAACCCCCGCCCATCCTTAGCAAGAACAAAATAAATTATCCATATCTTACGTCAGTATTTATAGAAAAATAGGCAGGCTGGGTACTAAAGGAAAAATCTAACTTGCAGGAAAAAACACTGAGAAAGTGGAGCGCACGTACACTTCATCTCTTGACGGCTGGGATACTTCAGTTTGGTCACGTTTTAAAGTCGATGGGGTTTTCTGTGACTACTCTAAAACTCAGCTGCTGAGCAGTTTCATGGCCAATTGTCATCTTTACATCAAAGAACCTAAAATTATAAAAGCAAGTCTCACCTTCAGAGCAGCTGCGTGATGGGACATAGTCCTGCCTACTCGTTTGTCACTGCTGTACTGCTGGATGTCTGCTATCCACTCTTCACACTGAGCCATGATCTCCACTCTTTTCAAGTAAAAATGTTTGTGGATGACCTGCAAGAAAACATCCCAAATAAAGAACAGTGTTCACTGTTTTCTAAGAACCATATACTTCAGCAGTGCAGAATCTGCAAGACCCCTGTGAGTCTAACTGGATATAAGGGGGAAAAACCCCCAAACCTATGAGGATAATTCAGCATCGAGCCTGGTTGCAGATATAAATTAGCGTTTTCTGTCCTTGGAGGTTTCCAAGACCCAACTGGAAAAAGCCATGACGAACCCGGTCTGAATTCAGCCAACCCTGTTATGAGGAGGTAGACGGCCCAGAAGCCTCTTCCAGTCTGTACGAGCCTGTGCTTTCTGTGCAGCCTGCCGTTTCGGCTTGTGTCACGGGAGTGAAGGGTAAATCAGTGCCAGAAATACAGCACCACGCCAGGGGAAAGAAGAAGCGGTAGCAGAAGGTTAGACACGATCTTCCGTTCAGAGATTGCCTTCCTCTGCAGGCACTATGTCTGGACGTCTGTGCGTGCACAGGTTACACAGGTAACAGTATGAAGGCTCGTGCTGTTGCTCTCTCAGCCCTGTTTCACCAGAGCAGCATAGCCAGGAGGTGTAAGCACCGTGTCCTTCCGGCCACTAACCCTCCGCTGCCTGAACAGAAAACAGCTAAGCAGAAACTGTCAGCAGCGGGAGCACGGGGATGTAACAGGCTTCTGCGCAGAGAAGCGGCATCACACCAGCTACTGTGGAAGAGGGGCAACCACGGTCACATGCCACAGGCAGAGGCAGCCCTTCTGGGGACACCAGAACTCCCGGGTAATAGTACTAGAGCTGCCCATAGTTTGGGTGGGAACCAGCATTTGATCACATAGTAATTTTGGTATTTCTGTACAGATTTGAATTAAAAACCAAACGAACAATCAACCCTAAGACAAAGTTGTGAAACTCTGCTTACTGTTGGCTTTGTCTTAAACCAGTTTTCTAAAACTCTGCCTGATGAAAGAAACAATAAAATCAGATAAATTTGACTGAGCACAAAGTTCTTGGCAGTATTGCAACATAATTGACAAAATCATTCTTCCCTCCAGAGGTTAGAGAAGACAGCTCTCTGTCTGAGGAGTAACTGCCTCTTGAAGGCAGAACTGGTTGCAGTTCTGAAGGCATTCCTTACTTCCACAGAGGAGCCTGGAAGAGCTCCCGAAGACTGGCAGTTCAAATCTCCTGAGCCTACCTGTCGTTCAAGACACTGAAATGAAGACAGATCGGATTCGTGAAGACAAAAGATCTTAGGAGCTGAAGGACACACATTCTTCCGTAGACCTCAGTTTCAGGATGCCTTTGCATGTGGGTTACTGAATGGTCATCATTGCTAAAGGTTCCTAACGCAACCCTACAAAAAACCCTGGAGGTCTTAACGTCAAAGTACCCTCAAACTTCTCCTTACGAAGCGGGCTGTCATAGCTAAGGTCCTGGTTTGAGTCAGAACAGAGCTAACTCTGTTCAAGGATTTGTCTTTCCAGCTCAGTCTCTAAGTGTCTGAAGTTAATGGTGTATTCTTGCAAACTGCTTCCAGCAGTGACAACGCTCCATGTTTACAGTCACTGCCAGGGACTGGTGTGCAGAAAGGCTCCTGTGCAGACCAAGGTCACTGCTAAATCCTGCGTGTCACGGTGGGGGTGCAGTAAGTGAGAGGCTGCACCTGCGGGGAGGAGCAGACAGGACAGGACAGGTGACCCTGCACTGACCAACAAGGTGTTCCATCCCATAGACGTCACATTGGGTATAAAGCTGAGGGATCACAAGGGTCAATCTCTTTGGCTTTTCTCCTCCTGTCCAAGGAGGACTCTGTCTCTTCTGCCTTTGAGCCCAATCTGTGCGTTCCTGAAGCCAGTTCCAGAATCCAGCTGCTCAGTCTGGTTCCCTTCTGCCACTGAGCCCAGTTGGGGACTTGCCCA
>NW_010428323.1:0-12769 GCF_000710305.1 Buceros rhinoceros silvestris | reverse complement strand
TTTTAGGGAGAAGGACAGTTACTGCAAATGCTCGATTAAATTAACCAACTAACAGAAAGTAAACTATTCTAAATGAGTGAAAGTGAAGACAGCAGCTGGATCTGCCTCAGAAGTGCTAGGAATTATACTCTTGTGATCCATCAGTCCCCAGTCCAACACATAATCCACCATATAACAACCAGGGGAAAGCGGCTGAAACAAGAGAAATAAAGCAATTGGCATCAGGAAACACCATGTTGCTATATACAGAATAATGTAAAACCATGGAATAGTGCGAAAGTAAACAAAATATTATAAATTAACTGCTACGATGGAGTAAAAAGCTTTCTGCTTCTTCCCTTGTCCAGGGAACCTCTCTTAAACAGTTTTGTCCTTACAAACAGAAAATTTGAGATTTTCTTCACAACAGAGGGATTTGGAAAAAAGTCTCTTTGCACATGGCTATTCAGAAAAATACCCAGACTAAATAATCAATAGTTGGTTTCTATATCCAGAAATAACTCTAAAATTGGTCAGTAAACAATAATGACCCTCTGTGTTTAAACCTTTTCCTATGAACCTGATACTGCAAACATAGGAGTTTAATCAGAGCAGTCTCACATAAAATGCTAATCAACCATGCAATTGTTTGCCAGATTAAGGCCAAAGTCCCTGATCCTTCCATCAGATCTGTACAGGTGGATCACAACATCTGTGTACATCTGTGATAAACATGTTCCACAGGGATTCAAGTGTCTGCCTTTACAAATCTCACTGCAAATCTTACTCATGTAAAATTGATACATGAAGTGTAACATCACACTCCGCTATATGCACATACATTACCTGTATAATTTTCTGCCTCTCTCTTATAACAGAAATTAAAACTTAACTCATGGATTATATTCCCTTGACTATTTTATAGTTCAGAACTTTGTACACTTCATAGATTAAAATCCCATTTTTGCAATACATTTACCGATATTGGATCTGAAGGCAGAACTGGGAAATGTTTTCCAGATTCTCTGTGGCTCAGAGCATAAAATTTATCAGACACCTTATGAAGAGCTTTGTCTTCTTCCTACGTGGAAGTAAACTAGACAGGTCATACACATTTTCTGGTGTGAACTGTGCAGAGTACTACTTTCTTGGCAGGGTAAAGTAGCCTCTGATGGGCTACAGACTCCTTCCTGCTTTTGAGTCCTGTTATAGGTAATCTTGCTAAATGGCATAAATCTAGTTTGTGGACATTACTGTGACATGGAGATGTGTACTTAAGTTAAAGAGGGGTCACAGTGAAACAGCCTACAATGACAAAGTGCAAAGCAGATTTTCACCTTAAGTCAAGCTTAATTTTGATTCTCCTTGATTATGCTAAAATCTCCATTTTTCTCTAGGCACACATGGAAGTACGTATGTTTTTTTCTGCAATACTATACATGGTAATGAAGAGCTTTATTTATACACATTGGAGGTTTACATATTTTCAGTGGCTAAGTTAACATGTTTAGAAGACAAAGATTTCAAAACAAGAAATGAGATTTCTAAACCTTATTTGCAAAACAGGTATTCTAATATGGAGATCTGCACAACATTTCCTCTCAAGTAAAACACTCTGTGCAAGCTCAAGAATCCAAGTTAGCAGAACCGCTTGTAATATAAAGGCATTTATTTGGTAGAAAATTCAAAAATACTATTATCTGCTCCCTGTGACTCGTGTTACATAATGTGCATCTCATATTTAATGCAATGTTTGGATGTGACAGTTCTAGTCAGCCATAGATACCCATGCTCTCTCAGGAGGCCTGCCTGCCTTTCCTCCTCATTACTTATTTTTCACCACCTCTCAAAAGGCATTTGTTGTTCAGCTGTTCTTATTAAGCGCTGCATGTCTCCCGCAATTTGTGATCTTCGGGATTCATCTTTCATCATATTAGAGAGCAGATGGAAGTTATAATTCTTTGGTGTTTCCAGGCATGTGTTAAGCAAGTCTGAAATGAGTCACTTAGACGTATTAACCAAGCAGCCGAGCTTATTACAAAATTTGTGTTTGGCATACTGTGCAGAAATAAGACTCACTTTCACTTTTACTTTTTATGAGGCTAAAGAAGAATACATTTGGGTGAAGTGCCTCAAAATACTGGTATCAGAAAAATGCTTTACATCAATGTCCGGTATTCTTCTGGTGGAGATAAACAATCCTTGCATACAGACGCACACATGAAGGCACATACCTTCGCGGAGTTCTCAAAGCACCCTCTTGTAATTAGCTCAGAAAGGAATCTCACTAGCTTAATGGGAACTGATAAAACAGACATTTAATAGGAGGCTACCTAAATCATTTAACACTATAAACATCAGATGAAATCCTGGTATGGAAAAAAGAGCTTCAGAAAGAAGAAAACCAAGAGGGAGGAAGAGCTTGCAGAGGAAGTGGGTTGTTTCAAGGCCTTAATTCAACACGTGCTCTCTATTGATCAAGTGTTTGCTCATTACTTTATTGATGGAAAGCATTACGCACAATCAGTGTTAAACATTAGTGGCAGGAGATCTTTAAATTCAGAGCATTTGTTAGTCAATTTAATATTCCCAATGTTACTCAGCTACAACTTAACCTCCTTTAATAACTTCCTGGTGTGCCGTAAAAACATACTTTACTCATTGCGCAGTGTACACAGTAAGGATGATCTGTATGTCAACAGTGGTAAACACAATGCTTTTAAATACAACCACTAAACTGAAATTTTAGGAACAGAATATTTCGCAATGCTTGCTACTTAAACTCATTAAGAGAAGTATCTTCTCATTCTGAAAAGCAAACTAAATTCAAAAGAAGCAAAGTTTCTACAGCTTTTGAGAGACTATCTAAAATTCACAAGGTTTACACTTTTATATGTTAAATTACTAAAATGCAGATCACAAAATGTATAGATGCATAAGAAGTGCTTCCATTTGTAAAACAAACAATGCCCTCTCTCCATTGAAACCGTGATTTTAAGTTCACTCCAAATTATAAAGTTTAAAACTGAAACTGTAATACAACTTGCACTGTGATAGCATAAGTAATCCATCATAGCAAACAAACAAACAAAATTTAATGAGAGTTCTTTTCCTAGAACACCAAGAGTACTGCATGAAATTTTACAATAAGCTACATTTAACAACAGCACTCCGAGAACTGGTTGAAGTTAACAATTGTTCATCAGGACAAGCGAACAGGAAAAACAACTACAGTATTCTGGAATTTCCATTGAACTGGTCAGAAACTTCCAGTGGAGCCTTCTTCCAGGCAATAACATATATCATAACTTTAGAGCAGAAATGCCTTGGTTTTATTTTAATTATAAAGAGAGAAAGCCCTTCACTTCAGAACACAGAGAAGTGAACCCATGGAGACATCTATTATGGACTAAAGCATCTAATAATTTAACAGTGTGCCTATCAACATTAAAAACAATATACTTTACCTGTATATTGGAAGTTTGCAAAGCAACCTGAGCATTCCAACCACTTCACCTGGTCTTCTGACCTTTACCTCATCCTGTGCACTCCACATGGTATCTTAAACCACTGATTTCTCCCTTAACTTGCTGAGTTCTTAATGTACTTGCCCTTTCCTCTTAGCAAAATAAACTTTTGACCCATTTCATAAATTTGGCATGGTTTTCCATATAGTGCATATACATTTTTTTAGTGCTCCATTCTGAATAAACACTATTTTTTGCACAGAACGGTCTGGAAAGACTTCCCTCAATTAGAAAGGCTGTTATCTCCTATTGTTTTCAATGAAAATGAAGCGTAAAACGGTTCTTAGAAAAGAGGCACTCTTTCACAGTGTCCACTGTCTCCCTCTGGCAACCATGAAAGAAGAGCTAAATTGCCTTCAGGGAAGATGGAGGTTCCTTATACCATCAGAGGCTTCCACTTAACTCAAATTAATTAACCATTTTACTTCTAAATTCTGAGAAAAGGAAATCTCCACTCAAAGGAGATATGTCAACATTTTGGGGAAGAAATGTTGCTTTTTCTCTCTGAAATAAATAACTTAGTCCTCACATTAAAAGAGAAGCACAGCACAAATTTACCTGTGCAATTACCTCTATAAAGAGAAAAAATTACGTGGACTGTAAGAAGCAACACATTTCTGTACCAGAGCTTAAAAATTAACATTTCTGAGACAGAGAGGTTTAAATCTAATAATTACGTTATCAAGTAATTTATGGGAAGGAATGATGAAAGAGGATGGAGGAGCAGAATGAGCAATCTTCCTTTTTCATGGAAATTTAAGTATGACAATTCTCTTGCGGGGTTTTTTAACAGGAAACAAGAAAATTAATCCGTATTTTCTCGCAAATCTGTATTTTCCTTTTTCAAGGAAAGTACCAATTTCTCAACTTCAAAATTTTCAGAAGAGCAAACAAAACCAGTTTCATAGTCTTGGAGAAAACTTCAAAATTTTGAGATACACCTATAAACATGTGGACCAAATTCTGAAACAAGTCAATGCAGTTTTGCATTGACTCATCCACTAAACATTCCACCCATCAAATCCATGTCTCTCTGTCATACAGTTCACTATTAAAACATGCTAACAAGTCAGGTGGAAATGTGATACCAGCTTATGACACTGTACAGTCTCTAGGGCAATGAAAGTGTCTTTTTTCTTATCCTGTAAATTAGCTGGCATTCTTTCAGAAGCCATAAAAACAAAAGAGACACCCTTAGTCAGGTGATGTTCCAAAGAACTGTGGACAAGACACTAATAAAACCTTACCTAGAAAATAATCAAGCTTTCACTACAACTACTTGTGAGAATTAGTAGATACCTCTCTGCACCAACAGCATGTGGAAGAACTTCCACTGTAAAGCGGATGAGAGACACATAGGAACTTCTGGACTGTAGAAAGATCTTAACTGTTATGTACAGAAATCATCTTGTAGGAGAGGACTTTTCAGATACCACCCCTCAAAACCCAGCATCCAGAGACGTGAACGAATGGACAGTGTTGAGAAAGAGGAAAATGGTCACTTGGGGTAGTCAGAACTTGATTGGTAGGGGTGCTGCTAAAAATCCAATCTTCTCTGAGGAATCACAAGCTTTCCTCTTTTGACCGAGTACATTTTAAGCTTGTAAAGTAGAAGGAAGGCAGGAATGAGATACACATTGGAACCCACTTCTCTCAACAGAATATATCAGTTCAAAACCCATACAGACACGAGACCTTAGCTAGACAGATGAAGAGATCTTCTTATGACACTGTGAAGAAAGAAAAACCCAGTCTACAGTGAAGACTAAATTTTGTCTCATTTACCTATGTAAATGATTTTTCACAAGACTTCAAAGCTTTGCAGGAAAAGCAGTAAGTATCTGGAAAAGAAACATGGAGGCTTTTCTGCTTCGAAGAAGCTACTTGCACCAAACCACCTGCAATATTAATAGGCCTGGTGAGCAATTCCCTGAATTGCCCGAAATTTAAACAATTTCTAATTCTAAACCATTTATGTTAAAATTACTGGGCAAGAATTTATCTCCCTGATCCAGGACATGCACCTTCATGACACGCATCTGTCTTTTCAAGCCTAAAATCTATTATATAAATGTACCTAATGAGTTCAGAACCTGTTCACTCAGAAGAAAACACTTCCAATTGCAAATCCCAATAGAAAATAAAAATAGAATCCCTTTTAGATAATATGGAGGAGCTACAAACCCTTAACCTCAAGATAAGCATTGAAAATCTTTTTAAAGCTTGAATAGGCCTTTGCTTTTCTATTTGATTTTTAGTAAGATGAGTATTATTAGTTCTGCAAGCAGTTGCAGCCTCTACCTTGAGAGTCACTTCATGTTCCTACTGTCAGACGTGAAAGATTCTTCTCCTCACTAGCTTGAAAGAAATCACAAGTTGTATTAGTACAACCCGAACACAATGAAATGGCACTTCCAAACCCTTCCTCTGCAAAACAGGAATGCTACTACATAAAGAAACCTGTACACACATATATCTCATAATATTTAAATAACAGTTACCTATTAAACTTGGTTTTACTGCTGTTTTACACAAAGAGTCCGGAACTGACTCAGTAGCATAGACTGACAGGCATACACAGGTTAAGACGCAGCTTCCTTGATGGGACAGAGTTGATATTAAAGAAACTCTGTAGGCACCCTTTTTTCAGGGCAGCACTACAGTCAAGAGTCCAAGAAGGATCCTCCTATTCTTCTCATCCAAATATATTTAGATCCACAAAGTCCAGATGCAGATATTTAATTGTATTCAACAACAAGCAGAGCACATGCTGAAATCTTAAGGCCAAGTAAATAACAAAACAAACCTCATCTCTCAAAAAGGTGTTGTCCAAGAAGGGGAAGGATGGAATCAAATGGCATTATTTTTGCAACTACAGTTAAGATACTGTAAAACTTGAAAGAAACTTTAAAAACCCAAATCTTTCTGTATCTGTTAATTTTATGAGTCAGCCTGTGTGTGTTCCAGAGGTTGACTGAGGAATCAATACATCACAAATTATTATGTCATCTGCAGGTGCTTTGCTCCTCCACTGAGCATTCTTAAACCTTTCTCTCTTTACCAAAGCACAGTCAGACAAGATACTGGTTTAGCTAATACAGCTTACTTAGTGTTTAAACATGACACATCTGCTATAACCAGATCACTCTCAACTTCAGCAAGAATGATTTTTCTTAGGTCAATTAGAACACATACCTAATAAAAACCTCTGAATTGCTAGTATGAATTAATTAACAAGACTTTTGCGCTTTTTGTATTTACAATTACAAGCTTTTGGATATGGCACTACAGCTACAAATGCTCTATCGCTTGTCCTGCAACAAGCAGGGTTTTGATTACCAGGTCCCTCAGCCTGATGGAGGAGCCAAAATTCAGCAGCCAGCTTTCAGATGGTCTTCCCCGATGATGGAATTTTGACCCCTCTGAAGTCAATGGCAAAACACTCCATGGCTCAGGATTTCACCTAGTAACTCTTCATTTTCCTCTGCTTTGAAATATGATTTGCCATATTTTGTAATGATTTGTCATGTTCTTTAATATGAACATACAATACACCCATGATTAAATACACATAAGATTTTGAAAGTATGCACTTAAGATGCAGACTGTCTTAATAAACATAAAACACATGATGTTAAAGAACACGGTCTTGCTAGATATTAGACAAGTTTATCTCAACTGTGACAAAAATAATGCAAAAGTTAGCTTTTCCTGTCACCTTAAAAGATTAAGAAAGAATGGGTTTTATTTCTAAAATAGACATTCACTCTGTCTTAACACAGATTGACGTGCACATAGAAGCATACCATGATTTTATTTTTACTTTATCAAAAAACTTTATACTTAAATATTCACACAATCACAAAACTGTATCACACACGAAAGTCATTGAGTATTTTGTCAGGTTTTTTTAATTATGACAGTACACATCCTAGTGCAGACAGAACTGAGCAATAAGGCCACGTAATATTCCAAGACCTGTAGAAGTTCGAAGTGCGGGAAGAGTGATGCTAAGACAACATTTTTTAATTTGACATTATTTTGATTCGCCAATGCACAGTCTTAGTGTACTTCAAAATTTAGTTTCAATAGTGAACATCCTGATCAATTAAACTCTTGAGTTTAAAGAACTCTGGACTCTTTATTAGATTTCTGAGTGCTTTTTCATTCAAAATTTCTTCTCGCCGATCTTTTTCTTTGTTATTCAAAATTATTTCACAAACACATTTACAGGTTTCAGATTTTTTGCTTTTGTTATACATGTGATGTTCTGAGACCACAACATCCCCCACTAAAGACAGCTGTCGTACTGTGGATTCCAATCTCCACAAATTTAATTCACTAATGTAATTCTCTGCAGTCAATAAACTATTCCTGTAAAACTACTTCTTCTTTGGTGGGGAATTAAATCTTGCTCTACTAACAAGGATTCAAAACAACAGATAAATATTGTAATTTTCCAACAATTGTAATTTTTTAAAAATTACAGAACAAGTAAAAAAGATTGATGCAATTCTATTTGCAAGAGTTACTTTGTTTTTAATTCGAGGAATATGCTTTACCAAGTTGGTTGACCTTAACACCTCCATCGGTAAAAAACTTTGTAACTTTGTTACTCTCTCTGACCCCCTTTTTTCCATTAAAACTAGTGATGAATGTAGCCCGGCCATGACTGTGCAAAATTGTCCAAGCTCCCTCACCAGTTAGCTTCATAATCTTACCACCAAGACCAGGGTATTAAAGCGGTGTTGGTCTGTAACTAAAACATGATGAACAGTTCTAACTGTGTGATGGTGCATTTGCAACATAAGTCATTGTTAACTACATACAAGGCAAGATCAGCATGACCTCACACACTGTAGGACAACAAGACATTATCAGATTAAGATGACACAAAATGGAAAATAGTCACTTAGCTAATTCATTTTTGTTTTTCCAAATGTGTGTTTGCTAGACACCAGGCTACGGCAGTCTAATTTTATTTTTTTCTGCAGAAATATTTTTCTCCACCAACTAGACAGTATTTCCAAGACAGACTTGGAAAACACTCTAGGAAAGAGGTTTCAGAGCTGTATTCTGAGAGACTTCTAGTCCGTCTTTAGACTACATCAATGGCCCAAAGGAGCAATAAACTCAGCAAGGTCCTAAGGATTTCGTCAGTGAAAATGAAATCACCAGGTGGAGAGGAGCTGGCATAGTAGAAGGAACTCAAATTCCATCCTAACTCTGGAAAGCAGTTCCACATTTCTGGAGAGCTCCATTTACATTACAGGAATGGAGAAAATGGAATAAAACTGTTGCAATGTTTTGGACTCTAGTTTCTGTAATTTTTTTTAATTATTATCATCAGTCCTTGCAGACAAACCACCACCAAACTCTCCGCTGTGTTTTGAACTAAGCCTCAAAGTCATCAAAACTGGCATAATACTTTCGCCCTTTATTTCTCCTGTCTCTTGGATCAGATGATTTCTTGTTTAACTTACTATATAATGCTTAAGTGTTTAGATGCTGATGAAAAATACCTACTTCAGGATACAAAAATGTCTGAAAAACAATCACACTAAGTCAGTATGGTCCTGACAGATGCCAGGTGATCAATTCCAACTGCTGAACAGTCTTTTCTTTAGCACTGACAGAGTGTGGATATTTGGACAGGACACACCCATGTTTCCATTTTCCCTGAGCCTTTGTGACCAGTCTGATGTGTCCATGGCAGGGGGAACAGAAGGATATTCTTCGTTCTGCGTGACACGAGACAGGACTTTGATCTCTGAGATGGCTTCCAGGAGTTATCGATATGGTGCTGCGTAATTAAAGAATTAGGAAATCCTAACTCTGAGGCATCCCCAGAAAACTGAGTGACTTATTTATGAAAAACACCTGCATTTTTGAGCCACTGTAGTGCAGAAATACTTCTCTATCACATTTATACATACAATTAATGAAAGCATAGTAAAGACACACAAAACTTACATAGTCATGAAAGGCTTTTGCTTCACTTGAATGTTCACATGTTTCTCGTCTTTCTGGAGCTGCACAGTAGAGATCCCAAAATACACTGCAAGTTAAGAAGTTAGTGATGGTGAGAAAAATCACTGTAATATTCCTGTAGATTTTATGATATATGTACACTACAGATGCATGTTCATATATAGAAACACACACATTCCTTCCTCTCCAAAGAATGATAATTCTTACACCTATGAAAGAATTTAGCTTTGTAAAACATCCATGAGGAATCAAGTCCTGCTATCTGGTTGTCTGAGGCAAGCAGTGCCGTATTCCTTTAACTCACTATAGTACAGACCAAGAAGCTAGTCTGATATGTAGGGTTTAAAGTCATAAAGCATATTACTGAAGCTCTGCATTTAACCCCATCCTTCTGACAACTGCTGCAATTAACTTCTACAAAACACAGGAGGGGACAGAATTGTTACAACATGAAAAGGCAACAAATTGGAGAGAAAACTGAGTGTTCTTCCAAAGTCCAAAATTGTGCTTTAACCAAAAGTTCCCAGAGAAACAGGTGTATGGACAAGAGCAGGAAATAAATGGGTATGTTCTTGGGCTATAAAGTGAAAGGAAATTACGGTGCTCCCATCTATCTTCCCACAAAACCCCTTTCACCTAGAGTTATACACAAATCAGTTCTAACAAAGAGTTTATGAGTGACTTTTTGTTAGACTCAACAAACAGTTGAATGACATTATGTCTATGCTAGAACAATTAAAAGAATAAAATTTGTTAGCATTTCATAGTGTTTCTTTATTGTTTTAGACTTAGTCCTCTGTAACTTAGTCCAGCATCATAACAAGAAAAGTTGAACACTCTGCTGCAGATGATTAAAATTAAGAATAATGCAGACATCAGAGATAAAAGCAACACGTTCTCTTGCCAGGCTTCCATCAAGCAGCTAAAAGCTGTGAAAAAATGTCAATGAAGAACATGCGACCTCCCATGTAGCTGTACAAACCACTTTGGTTCGAATGGGACCAGCTTAGAATTTGGAAATGCTTGTACTCCTGACAGTTGGACACATTCTGTGTCATTTTGTATTCTTGGATATTGGATATACTCAAATCATTGTCAACTAATAAATATCACAGCTAAACAGCAGTGACTAGGAGCACTTTCTTCTTCTTAGGAAATTCTACATACACAAGTGTGTCTTCTCTGCACACCAGTATATATAATCAAAATGGTATCACGCGTAAAAAATTACAAGTAAACCCCATTTGAGCTGAGAGAAACTGTGCAAATGCAGAGAGACTGCAGCATCAAGCCTTTTTTAGTACACGCTACCTCTCAAAAAGGCTTATAACTTGGGTTTAGCTAATTACTTTCATATACTAGTCCCGTGACTGGAATGTGGACTGTAGACTAAGGCAGCTCACATCTATAGGTAGAGTTTCTACATATACTGTTTTTTTCAAATGCAATTATTTAGGATATGTATAACTTAAATGCATAAATTAGGGGAAGGTGGTGATGAAACACATGCAGGCCACCTTCCTTCTTTCAATGAAGCTTTCTTATCAGCACATTATGCATTATTTCTTTTCCTGTGTCTAATATCTGTATCTTTATCTAGATCCAATTTTCTGTTCTTTCATTCCTTAACAAGAAAATGGTTATTGATGCTCATCGTCATGTCCCTTTTACAACGTTCACCTGAATTTCTTGCCTCCAGCTGCTGGAACTGGTAATCAACACATCCTAAAAATCAGAGGAGAGGAAAATTTATACTTACCACCACCAGGAATGCAAGAATCCTGGGGGCTCCCCCAGTGTGATGTTTTTTTCCCATCTTATCTAAAACAAAACAATAGAAACAGAGGTGTACATTTTTGTGATTGTTGTGACTAAAAAGCATTACATAATTCACGCAGATAGCAAAAAGAGAAACGATTTTGTAGTTATGACAGGCTTTATCATCATCGATCTGGATGGCCATATGACTTACTTTATTAGACTTAAACTGATACTCAAGCTTTTCTTATTCTAGGAAAGCATATTTTAGAGGTTTTTTTCTTTAGATTTGGAATAGCTTTTTTCTTTAGATTCCTGAGTAGTTTTATTAACAATGTGTTTTGTATCACTCCACCGCTGATATGTGCATTACTTCAATGCCAAAAACGAACAACCAACAAAAAAAGCATTAAAAAGTACTCTTAAAATGATGTACAAGATTTTCCAATGTGCACTAAGAAAAACACAGAAAACACAAAACTAATGTTCCCGATTCAGTAGATGGCAGTCTTCCCTCCGCATCCAAAGCCAGGCACCGTTTTATAATCCTCAGGGAGGCTTCACTTTTAGAGGTGGTGTGGCAAATAGGAGCAGAATCCTCAGTCTCCCACCACTCCACGAAATCGCAAAGCTAGTTTGGCTTAGTCTGTCTGTCCTGGCAGCCTCTCGAACAGCTACACTGGCTGTGACTTCTTTCCCACCTAGGAAGCTCGGTTTGTTTAACACGGTTTGCTCAAGAAATGCAGTTTAAGAACTCTCACCCTTCACTTTGCACTTTTTTTGTTGATAACGAAACCCATTAGACAACACGATGGTAACAGCACTTTGTCTCTGCAATACTTCCCAAATGTTAAATCTTAACTACAATCACACCTTTTTTTTATGCCATAGTCATTAGTTTATCCTTAACTACAAAATTAAATAGTTTGGACTATAATGAAGCCCATGTAAATGCTTAAGGAGCTCTGGTGTAAATAACTGGAGGTCCTGCAGAAACCCACATGACAGTGAGCAGCAGAATGTCCCATGTTAAAACTGGGTGGAAACTAGCGCATTGATGCATTCCAAATTCCTCCAGTTACAACTGAACATAGCATTATTTCCTGTTCCATTTAAAAAAACCAGTAGTTTAAACATAAACTATATTCTGCTACAGAGACAGAAGTAATGGCAGACATTAAGAGGATTAATGAAATGCTTGAACAGCCTTAATATGAAAAGTATTTAAAGACATATATATGCAAAAGTATATAAAAGCTTACTATAAAAGGTAGATATAGAGTTCATACTGCTAGAGGCACTAATAAAACTGGCATTTTCCAGAAGAACTAAAATGTTGATTCTCAACTCTGACTTGATTTCCACATTCAGCTCTTAAAAAATTTAAATACACATGATTTCTATCAACAGCTTGTATAAAAATGTTCTTTGCATTTGTACCAAGTAACCTAGCACAATTTTGATATATGACTACAACTAATTAAAAGATTTCTATTTTAATAAATAAATAATAA
>NW_010428322.1:0-5844 GCF_000710305.1 Buceros rhinoceros silvestris | reverse complement strand
TTCATGCGATTAACCTCTGCCCATCGATCCAACCTATCCAAAACATGTCCCTAAGAACAACACCTACACATCTTTCAAATACTTCTGGGGTGGGGATTCAACCACCTTCCTGGGCAGCCTGTTCCAATGCTTTACCACCCTTTCTGTAAAGAAACTTTAGTAATACTCAACTTAACCCTCCCCTGGTGCAACTTGAGGCCATTTCCCCCATCCTATTGCTTGTTACTTCAGAAGAGAGACTGACACCCACCTCACTACAACCTCCTTTCAGGTGACTGTAGAGAGTGATGAGGTCTCACCTCCACCTCCTTTTCTCCAGGCTAAACAATCTCAGTTCCCTCAGACGCCCCTCATAGAATTTGGGCTCTAGACCCTTCACCAGCTTTGTTGCCCTTCTCTGGACATGCTCCAGCACCTCAATGTCCTTGTAGTGAGGTGCACAAAAACGGGCACAGTAGTTGAGGTGCAGCCTTGCTAGTGCTGAGTTCAGGGGGACAATCACTTCCCTGCTCCTACTGGCCACACTAGTGCTGATACAAGCCAGGAGGCCAATGTCCTTCTTGGCCACCTGAGCACACTGCTGGCTCATATTCAGTCAGCTGTTTGTTGACCAGCACCCCCAGGTCCTTTTCTGCTGGGCAGCTTTTCAGCCATTCCTCCCCAAGCCTGTAGCATTACAGGGGATTGTTGTGACCTAAGTGCAGGACCCGGCACTTCATCTTATTGAACCTCAGTAGATAAGAAATAGTCAGATGACTTGAAATTATTTCACAAGCGCCCAAATTACTTCTAGCAGAATAGACTGAGATTCACCCTACAGCATTCTCTCTAATATGCTTTGGGGGGGGCACTCCTCTTTTCTTCATATGACGAGAAGACTATCCACCAAATAATGCTAACAAAAGCATCTGTTTTACAAGATGGGTCTGCGAGTATTCTAGCACAAAGATACATAAACCTCCATCAGGTGACGGACAACATTTTGCTCATGACAGCCACAACTCCTGGGTGTATGAAATTGCAAAGACTATACTGCCTTTGAGTGTCACTATAAATATCCACGTGGTGTCACCTCAGAATAATTTTGAGGTTCATGACTCATCACATTACAGAATATTACATTACAGTACTGGAATAATTGTTAAATCCACACTATCCTTGTTATTCCTCTATCCTTTAGATGTTCTATCCTTTAGAACTGTTTGCTCTTTCTCTGAAGATGCGTCTATGCAAAGTTATAAGTAAGTCTGAATATCCAGAAAATCTACAGAATATAAACCATAGAAAATAAAGAAATTAGAAGCAGTGTCTCAAGTTGTAAATCTCCGAAGTCAAAAGGATTTTCCTGTTAGATGACCCTCACACTAAGAAAATCAGTAAAGAACAGGCATGTGTTCTGCAGTGTGGCATGGGGTCACATGAGAAGGTCTGACATCTAAGGTAACTCAAGGTTCTAAATCTCAGCTTGGAAACATGACATTTTACTTCCCTTCAGCCAAACAGAGGAATTTTAGTCAATGTGATCAGACACAACGGCAATCAAAATGAAGACTATTAGACTCTGTAACAGCAAACCTTCACACAGAAGACGTCAGATTCTTTAGACAGATAATTTACTCATCAAAAATTATGACTTCAGTCAATTAAACCATGTGCAAGTTCATGTTGAATGTACTGAATAGCTTCAATTTAAAAACATGAAAAAAGTACACTGTGTTCAAAAAATTCACCCTCACTTTTTTAAACTTTCAAAAATCTTTCTCTGGATATTTTTTTTTAAAGGCTACATTTAAAACCATATGCTTCCAAGGTAAATAAATTAGTTTATTTTAGGTCAAGCAAACAACAACAACAAAAAAGCTATTCTTTCAGCAAAACTAATAATATTTTAGCTACTCACTTCTCTAAACTATCATCATCATGGCTTGGCTTCGCGAACAAAGATCTGGGAAGGGCTTTCCCCACGCTCATGGCAAGCGATGAGTGCACCCTTGGGGCCTGCGCGGTGGATTTTTTAGGTGAGGCACCAGCATGCGCGGAACTGGCTCCACCCTTTACACCTGAGGTTCATCTGCCGGGGCCTAGCGAGCTTGGACGGTGACAGCAAAGTCCTCAGGTCGTAGGTTTTGTTAGAGTATCCTTTTCTTAGATGATGGATGCCTTACAGGGCTAAACGAGCTCCATCTGCCCGGGTTTGCAGTCAGAGTTGTCCTTCTCCTAGGATGGTTGCCTGAAGGCTAGTGAGCCCATCCTGCCCGTGGACACACTTTGTCTGACCCTTCAGTTGAGACCTGTATGGCTTGGGAGACCCCACCAGAGGCACATGCCACCACCAGCAGAGCTCTCAACCTCACAAGGGCACGCAGGCTTCTTCCCCACGGCAAGGGGGTGCCCGTGAAAGAGGCTCTAAACTATAGACTTGCATTTTCAAACAGAAATTAATTGGAAAGCACTGAAATGAAAGCAAACCGATGCTCCTTGCAAGAGTTTATAAATGCAAAGTTGGTCTCTTCAAAACCAACATTTTCCCTCTTTGCATCATTGTGCTGGTGGAAAATCAGTAGGTGAAAAACTGAAGTAGAAAAACCATAAAGGATAATAAAAATGTTTTCCCGATTTTTAAAATTCTGTTATTCTATATGCACATTTTATTTTCTACTGTATTTTGACACAGATGGTGATTTTTTTATACCCTGCATTTCACACACAGTACTTCACAATGGAGTAACAGTCAATGTTAGTTTTCAAAGACTACTGTGCCTTTGAAGTAGGCTAATAATGAGTTTTGCTGGTCAGTATTGACTGTGTGTTATTGTAAAATTTTTTGGCAATGAACCACAATTATATATTTCTTTATGCCAGACACTGTCTTCCCTTGCTGGCCTTCAGCAGTGGTTCTTCGTTCTTTGGGTTACCCTACCAACACTGACACTGGTTTGCTCCTAATTATAAGAACTGAAAGCCACCTGGTTCTTGCATTATAGAAAAGTGTAAGTAAGCATACTTGAGCTTTCCCTGTAGATTTTGGTAATCAATAAATAAAACTTTCCATTGTACCTGAAGGCCTAAAATCGAGGTAGTGACACCAGTTCTCATATCCCATGTGTTTTTTCCAAACTGTTGTCCATTTTCAAGCAGCAACACTGCACTCCAACAGGCAGAAAGGGAGAGATTAACTCTATGAATAACACTTTAATTATCCTGTTATTCTGTAGCATTCCATTGATTTGCAGTAGCTTCAGTAGTGGAAGAACCCTGGAAATACATGACAGTTGTTTTAAACAAGGCTGTCTTATAAGTGTATGTAAAATTTCTACATATACACAAGCATACATTAAAAATGTTATATTCGCATACATGAACTGTTCTCCATATAATTATATCCTTATAGTTTAGTTTCCCATCCAGAGCCTCACTGTATATAAGAATTCGTAGAGCTGAGCTGTAAAGTGTTGGAAGACTGACCACAGGGATCACTATCTTCCCTGCTGAAAGCTGAATTTTTCAGAGGATTTCTTCTGTCATGCTTCCCTCTCCCTTTCTCTCTCTTTTTTCCCCCCACGTCCCTACTTCCCTCCCAATTAAAAAAACCGCACACACACAAAAAACCCTACCACAAACAGAAAAAGAGAAAAAAAATATATATATTAGCAGATTGAACTACAGATCTAATAGAGAATGCACTGGAACCACAAACTTCCCACTGCTTTAGGGAAGAAATCTGCAGAACCTGGCCCTGCTAACCCATGTAGGTACGTGTGAGAGGCTTAGGTCCTTTAGCAGTGCTCAGTGAACCCAGAGGAAACCAAGAATGCAGTGCAGGACTCAAAACCAGGTGTCCATCATTCAATCATTCAGAGGAACCAATCTCAGCCTTGTCTAATTTTATATCAGGGAAACTGTGTCACAGTGCTCCAGAGAGGAAAACACGTTCCTTGTATTTTGCTAGAAAAAGATTGATCATAAATTATTTTGGTGCACGTTTTCCCTTGGGTAAATGCACTCTCCAGTAATGTGAAATATACTTAAGAACATGCTTCTGCAGCTTGGCAAAATGAGCAGAAACACCAACTCGCTGGCCCATTATTGTATGTAAAACAGCTTTGTATTTGCAATTACTAGGAGAAGTGACAGGACAGTATCCAACTGGGAAAAGTGTTCCCATGGCAAGAACCATTCTAGAGTACATGCCAGGTTTGAAAAGAAAAATCCTTTGTGTTTTATTTGTTTGTTTGTTACTATACAATATGTGGTTTCCCTCCCCTCTTTCTGATTTTGAAAAGCGGACTTTTTGAAGAATGAAAGCTTAAAAGGTCTAATTCCTCTAACACAAGTACATTTAGTGTTTATAATGTCAGGTTTAATTCTATGGTGAACACTAGCAAAACTGATGAAAAATACTTTTGATTTGTGGCTGAATAGAGGTAAAAAGTCCAACATTATAATTTTTGAATTGTACTTTAGCAAAACTGTGAATCCTTTAGGTACTGATAGCTCCAGAAAAAAAAAAAAAAAGATTATAAGGCTTCCAAAAGAGCAGTGTTGGTCAAATGATTACTTCCATGATAACATAGTCATGGTTTATAGTTTAGACCATTGCTCTTGTAAAATTATACACTGTAATAACACAGAGTTGAAAAAGCTGCATTGTTTATGACCAGCTGAAAATCTGACCTTGGATTCAAAAGATGCCTTTTTAAACAGTGGAAACACAGTAAAAGGGGGCTTACTTCAAATCCATAAATTCATTAGGAAGTAGTTGTAAAAAATAGAGCATTTATGTTCTAGCTGACTAAACAGTTGAAACTGTGCCAAAAGTTGACTTTGCTCACAAATTGTTTTGATTGAAATAGTGCCTACTGGTTGAGATAAACCCAAGATCCAAACACAGCAGATGCTATGCACAAGTTTTTTAATTCCTAGTATTAAAAATACTTACTAGTGTTTTTCCTTTAAAATATCAAACATCACAAAGAGAAAAGGTGAACTGGTTAAAACTCTGAGAGTATGAATGCCCACTGATTTATTTACAACCACGTGTAAAAGGACTGGGCTGGGTTTAGATTAGCACCAGATGCCTCTTGCCCTCAGTGTGGGCCTGCAGCCCCATACTAAGCATGAACATTTTTTTTTAAGTGAAAATAAGGCTCCCGTGAAGGGAGCAGTGGTGCAGGAGGTAGCACTGCTATATCCCAACAAGAGTGTCAATATGAAAGCTCTTCAAAACTTCAAACTTCTGGCCTGTTTGGGCAACAGAAGAATAAAATCAGGGAGACTGGCACATCAGTCCATGCAGTCCTAATGTGTTACATCCCTTTTAGTCACTTCACTCCATGTTGTAGCCCAGGTCATCATAAAAGCCTCTTTCCAGTCCTGAGGCACTCCCATTTTGCTAGCTCGTGATAAAAAACAAAACAAAACCCAAAACAAAACCCCTCTTCTTTATTTCTCCCTCTTGAAAATGTGCATTGGATTAATTCTAAGCACAGGATCTGTGGTCTTGATAGCGGTTTTCTTGGAGTTAATTTCTGGAATAACATGGAGGTTCCTAATAGATTTAATCTCAAAAGATTTCTTCAGAAAAGAGAGGTTCAGCTTTTACAAGGAAGAATATAAGGGAGTATAAAGCTCTTTGGCAAGGTATATTCTCTCACACATCTATTCCAGACATTTGAATCTGGAGTAATCAACAATATTTTATTCACAAAGCATTCTATGCAATTTAGTTTCCTTATTTGTGAACTCCTTCTGCGGTTTAGTACAGAAAGAAATACGTCAAATCTCTGACAAAAGCCTTTATTAAGTGACCATCTCATATTTATTAAAGATCTGATTTATAAAAAT
>NW_010428321.1:10728-15330 GCF_000710305.1 Buceros rhinoceros silvestris | reverse complement strand
TAATAATTTAATAATGGTATAATTACATATATGCTTATTATATCTATACCACATTATTTTTAATCTGTAGCCCGTCTTTTCTGCATAACTGCTCAATTTCTTATTCTCCATCTTGCTTATATAAATAAAGAACCTTTTGGTCTTTCATTTAATTTTCTACGTGAAATGTAAATTAGCATGACTTCAGGAAAAAAAATATTACTTTAAGTTATTTCTTTTAAGTTTTCTGTTAATTTCTAGCATCCCTCAGGATGTAATCATTCATGCAGATTCTTTAAGACTTTCCTCCATCTTCAGGGTACACAATTGAACTGCATTTTCACCTTTTGACTTGAATGCCAGGTTTCCCCTATGTTATATTAGCTGAACTCCTCAGCTCTGTGGACATTTTCTAATCACTCACTCCCCTCAGGCTATGTCTGGACAAGTCAATGTGGGGTTTCTTTCTGGTTTCTTCATCAGGGAGCACGTTCGTCCAAAGTTCATCTCAGATGAGCACGACAGAGGGGAAGCCTGCATACAGAGATAGGTGGGTGGGCTGTCACATTTGAGTCATCCTCCAGCACAGACAGTCATGAGACCTGTGGTGAGCCATGGTGAGAGCCAGCACATAAATTTAGACATAGCCGTAGGCTGTGAAAATTTGCATTTGGGGAATTTACTATTTTAGTTACAGGTCTACTCTTGCTTGTCCTCCTGCCTATTTTCACACAAATGAACTCCTAATTAAGTTATTTGGATTTATATGTTATGACCAATCTTTCTGTTGATCAAAACCACATCCAAATCGTTATCACCTCTTATGCTTTCAGGGTCTGTTCAAACAGAAATTGGCCAGCTGTCACATTCAGGAATATCTTCCCCACTCGCCCTCCATGATGAGTAACATCTGAATTTCCTAGATTTGATTTTGTAAAAATAACTCTCTAGTGTTATTTATAGAAGGTTTCCATCCCAGCCAACTTAAGCACACAACCTTGGCAAATAAGCCTGTCTCCTGAGTCTTTAAAAAGCTTATATATAATTTTCGTATCTGTATGGGGCATGTGTGAAGCCCTGCCTCCTAGGTGCCAAAAATTGAAGTCCAGGTTAGGTAAGATGGACTGACTTTTGCTTCTGATCTGATAACAAGGCTGATCTCTAGTCACAATCCACTCAAGGACTTCCAGCACTTCCCCTGCAAAATCCTGGTGCACTTTCCTGGTGCAAAGTGACTGGGGTCTCTTATCTACTGCGTGTGCTGCCATTTCCCTGTGCTATCAGCACACAGCACTACCATCAGCTTTTCCCTTTACCTCCAAATCTTTAAACTGTGCTTTTCCTTTAATAAATATTTTCTGGTCCTGGGTACAATTCTGTCTTGTTTCTGTTATTTCTACCTTGAGTTTTGGTTTCTGCCTCAAAGTTTATGTTCTCCTGTTATGGTCCCAGAGTTGCTTTTGTTACGAAACAAACACTAGTGATGACCCCCAAATTCTTTGGACAGATAGAACAAGTTGTCTTCACAAAATGTTACATCTTGCTTGATATTTTAATCCATTTTAGTGGGGTTTTTTTCTCTTTACTGTCCTTTCATCCTTTTTTTCACTCTCTCTTTTAAACTTGCAAATTTTCGGTTGGATTTGGATGGTAAGTGAAGAGACGTCTGCTAAAGTACAGCCACACTGGCAAGTCATACCAAGAAGCAGTAGCAGCACAAAACAGGTTCTGCCCCCAGTACCGTTTTTGAACTGGGAAATGCCCTTCCAAATCCTTTGTGAGACCTTGCAGATATCTAGGTACAGTTCATCTAACTGATGGCAGATAAATCTCTGCATCTGAGCTAATCATCTGGATTCCCCCTTACCATCGAGAGAGACATCCAGGTGCTCACAGGGAAAGAAATAGGCATTGCTGCGTAATGGAGACATCTAAAACATGTCAGATGAGCCTACTTTTAGAAGAGCCTGTTTCTCTTTATTAATTAGGAGAGGAAGGGAGGGCAGCTAGCTCCAGCGTAAGGAAGGGGGAACTACTCCTCATCTTCTGTGGCTGCTCAAGCTGTGAGTCTGTGCTCTGCTTAATGTGAAAGGGAGAGGCCCACAAAGCTCATTGCACATAAGACCTGCCATTTCATCACCAAAGAGTAGCTATGTTCAAGTCAGTTCTTTGATGCTATAGGGCAATATTTATCTATTTCCAGAAGTACCTGTCTGAATGGGCAAGCTTTTGGCAATGCTTAGACACACGTACAGCAGTCTTGGGGTGGTTTAGATACACTCTTCACTACCCATTACTTCCTTATTCTGCTCCTACGAAAGCTGAAGCCTGTCACGGGTGTTGAGGAATTCTCTTCTACACACAAAAAAGTAGATGTTCCTGTGGTCCTGCAATGTTTCAAGCGGAAAAATACCTCAGGCAAAGCATCAGTCCCTTTGGCCTTGTGTTTACTCAGAAGGACCAACTAAACAGATAGCACCGTACTTAGCTTTTGCCTGTGCAGCAAATGGTTTGGACTTCCCAGTGATGCTCAGCAGCCTCATAGCACATAGCCCTTGGAGTGAAGTGTTTCAATGATGGTGCAGATTTCCAAGGGCTAGAAATTAGCATTTCCCATTGAGCATACCCACTATCCTGGGACGCTGCAGCGGCTCTAGAGCACATCATCAGTAATCCTCTGTCTCTAGAGGAGTCATGAGAACAGGGCTTTTGTCTTTTCCAGCCATTGATCACCTCTGACAGCTTCTAAAGATTGCTTCAGCGCTGCTGTATTCCTGGGATCTTTTTCTTTTTAAAAGAAAGTATCTCTCAGTCTCTCTTACCTAGAGCTAATGCATGAATGTATATTAAGAAGCTATATGTCAACAGATACACAACTTGTGCAGCAGTTAATTAAAAAAAAATCCTATAGGATTTCACCGTTTCTCACACAGGCATTCTTCATTTTGTTTGCTAGCGTCCTTGTTAGTGCATGTTGCACATCTTAATTAGCTTTCTCCCTGGGGAGCTTTTCTGATGCCCTAAACCTCTCAAAGTGGGGATCTTCAATCCAAATATAGCCAGAGAGGGAGGGTGTGAGGATTGCAGGAGAAGGCCCCTGCAAACTGTCTCTCTTCCCTGCTTCTTTGCTGGTGGCACAGCCCTCTGGGCAAAGGGCAAAATGTGTCCATGTGTCAGCCATGGCACTGTTGCTGGGAGTGCCAAAGAAAAGTGGGTCCAATATTAAAATCTCAGCCTGCACAAGGACCTGGAGGGAGTGGAAGCGTTCATTATCCACCTGTGGTGGGTAAGATGACCTCCATCAGAGGGACAGGGTGGACAGCTGCTGTCAGTGACACCATAAATGATTTGCCAGGAAGGTGCCTCTTGATGAGATCAGCCCCCTCTGATGTCTGTTTTCAGAAGATAGCATGTTATGCGGATATTATTCTACTATGGTGAAAAGTCACAAAATGGGGTTGAGCTTGATCCTTTCAGCTCTCAAAGAGGAGTAGTTTTAAGAATAATTGTTTTCTGACAGGGTGAAGCTATGAATTGTTTTTAACCTTACCTCTTATTGTGGCAGATCCTGGAATGGTCAAACTATTATAGGCACAAAGAGACCCAGGAGTGCCTGTGTATGCTGAATGCATGCTTCAAACAACAAAAATAACATATGAACTTGATATTTAGCCTGTAAATGTCATTAGCTATGCCAAAACCAAATGTTTGAGTGAGTCTCAAACCCTTGAACATTTTGTTAGGTGTTAGAGCTGAAAGGTGAGAAAACAAAGTTCTAAAGTCTAGAGAAGGAATTGGTACACACAAATGAAAAACAAAAATCAGAAACAAGGGGAGATAGTTGGAATTAATTTGGGGATCTCCATTTTTTCCATATTTTCTCTAGAACACACAGGATTCTTGAAGGTTTAGTCTATCCTGAGGGAAAAGTTACGTAGGAATTCTTGATTTTGCTTACTTTGTTCATTTACAAACTAGATGAGCCATTGTTTACATTATGTTCTGCTGAAACATTTTGGGGTGTGATACTGGCTTTATTTTAAACTGATGAAAGTGAGGGGTGCTGCCAAGGGGATTGTCCTTCTTTTGCGTCTTCTTCTGCCTTCTTTGTTCCAGAACTACCAGGAACATGTGGCTCTGTGCTGAGATGGATCAGAGAACTAAGTCTGTTGAAAGCCACTAATTTAAGTTGTCATTGTTTTTTTCCTTTCCAGTCATATCTGTTCCACAGTCCCGTTTACTGCATAGCCACATGAACATCCATGCTGATACAGGGCAGAAAGTAAGAAGATGGGAAAGGAGGACACGTGGCATCTCATACTTACTGAAGCAAAACGTGATGGGGACAGTAACACTCCCCCACAGATACTCTGCAGGCAATGATGCCATTGAACAGCGCTCTAAGCCCTCAGTCTCAAAATGATGAGGGGAGGAATGTGGGGCTTTGTGAAAGCAACCTCCACTAGCTCCTGGTTGTCCCTCAATTTATCTAGTTATTTTATTAAGTAATAATTTTATGACAAAGCAGCAGTAGGTACTCCATAAACAAGTTTAATAGTATTAGCCTTGGTTCAAATAAGGCTGGAGAGAATGTCCTGCTCTAAGTCTGACTTTCAAGTCTTC
>NW_010428321.1:0-10654 GCF_000710305.1 Buceros rhinoceros silvestris | reverse complement strand
TGTTTAGACACAATTGAATCAAACTAACAGGAAATTTCATGAGAGTGGCTTCCATAATAGAATTTTTCTGGAAACACTAGGACAAAGTGGGAGAGGTGCCAGAGCATTTAGGCAGTGGTGGACTCATGCTGGAGATACTTTCCTCTGACCCTGTGGCTAAGGGGAGGGAACTGAGAGAAGAGGCAGCTCTGCCTTGTGTTACTGTTTCTCAAGAAGAAAGCAATCCTGCAGAATGAAGGAAAGCACTCCCTGCCTGCCTTGATGTTGGTGGGGAGAGTAAAGCTCAGTGACATGTTTCTTGATGGTCATCTCCTTGATCCCTTTTCTCCGATCTGCTTCTCCCTCTGCAACAAAGTAAGGAATTTACAGGCATGTCTTCCTCGTGTCCTTTTTCTTTTCTTTTTCTAGTCCAGGAGGAAGGACTTGTGTCTTCCCTTTGAGGACAGAAATAATGGCCTCAGCATCTTCTCTCCTTGCTTCAGTCTAGTGCTTAGAGAAGCTTGCCCATTCCCAGCCAAACCCTTTTACTTCCATAAGTGCATTGCTCAGGAGAGAGAAGTGTGGTTGTATTGATTCCATGGATGCCTGTTTTTCCTCTCCCTCAATTATGGGACCCTGTCACGTTTAACCCTGTTCAGTTACTGCCTGGGGCCATGGTCTATCTCAAGCATGAAGTTTTTCATATGGGGGTCCCTGAGGGCACAAACACACTCCTGAGGACTGAGGTCATAGGAAGCAACTCCACACCACTCCATGACCATTAAGGTCATAGCAAAGGCAAATCCACTCCAGCAACACATATGTCCGCTTGTGCATAGAGTAACTCTCACTCAGCACACACCTGAGGTTTCAGTGCAGTACACGGTCAAATTTAAGTATGTTACTGTTCCTATTTGGTCACCAAAGAGACATCAATGTACTTTCAGGGCAAGTAAAAATGACATTGCCAGCGGGAATCACATCGTCATGTGCCTGGCTCCATTCATCCATGTGGCTGGCAGTCCTTCTTGATGGCCAACTTTATTGCTGAACATTCACAAGATCAAACTCGCATCATCCTGATTATGGCTACATCTTTTTGCATCCTTAGCAAAGGCAGACCTACCTCATTCATGACCATACAGAGTGCTCACCTGCTGTTACTTCTTTCTTTCTCTCTGTATATTGTCTCTTGTCCTCAAATTGTACTTTCTTTGGGCCAAAAGCTGCCTTGTTGCTCTGTGTTTAAGTAATGCTTCTCACAATGGAATTTGCATTTGTGGTGAGAGTTCTTCAGCATTTAATGGGAAAAATAATTTAATGGGAAAAATAACAAATCTCTCAGTGTGACTGCATCGCATGGTGTGGTCACAGTTTGCAAAAATTCAGCTTCCTCAGGACAACTTGCCTCTGCCTGCAGAATGTAGGTGCAACCCAGGGCAATCCATTTTCAGAAAGGAATGTGTTAGGAAAATATTTGAGCTTAAGTAATTCCACAAACAGAAAAAAACCCCAGTGTTCTGCACTTTCAGAAAGATTTCCTACTGTGCAGACTTTTTGCTAGCCCATTAATTTTGCCATCTCAGAATTCAAACAGCATGGCCTGGAGCGGTGGTTTTCCAAATTCTTTCCAGTTGTAGCATTCTAACATAAACAGCATTTACATATGGGTGTCATAAAAGTGACTAATGCCAGCAATCATCATACTTTATTGCAGTGATGTGACACATGTGCCTGATCATCCTGAAAGATCTGCTCAAAGCTCATGGGCACTGAAGAAATGGCACACCTCTTACCTAGCAGTGACATTCATAGTAGAGCAGGCTTTGACAGAAACCAGAGCATGAATCCAGCTTCTGATAAGCATACAAGAGGGAAGGGTACTAGCTGCTTCACTGCTTGACTCAACAGCACTAGGTACCTGTCCTTTACTCTAAACCAGAAATCAAACCCAGGAAGTTGAACAAATACAATTTTCTAGTTTGCTACCAGGAAGTTCAATGAACAAACTCTTTGACTGCAGCTGATGACAAGTCAGTGGAGAGATATCTGACTCTGACCTCAACCTTCTACCAAATCATATCATCTTGGATTCTCCAAAGAAGGCTACAAATGGTTCCTCTAGGCAAAAAGCAGTCAGTTATGCTGTGAGTGCGAGGCTGAATGGTGCCATTTTCAGTCAAGAATTTGCAGAGTCGAGGGAATTCGTCACAGTTCAACCTTGTCAGATTTTTCTTCCACAAGATAAGGGGGAAGGGTTGTGAACCTAATTACATCATCATATGGCACAGAAAACACATTTTTGTATCTTGCAGACTGGCTTTCAGAGCCTTCAGTTACTGCTCAGGCACAACTGAGATATGAATGATTATGCCATGTGCAACAGCCATTGCTTCCTAATGCTGTCCCAATCTGTTGTCCACCTTTTAACAGATATGACAGAAGTATTAAAAAAAAAATTGGAAAAACTGTTTACAAATACTGGATAGAGTCACATAGAGTCACTCTGACTGGCAACTACTGAATTGAAAGCCTGGACACAGCTCTCTGATGATGCAGCAGGTTTCGTGACTGGTAGCTGACATCCTTTGGTGTTGCCTGCTCCCAGCGAAACACACAGTGATCCCAGAGCTGGTGCTGCAACTCTCTACCGCAATCAGCAACCCTGCTTTGTAGCCCACTGTAGCAGGAGCTCCACATGTGCAATATCTAACTCTACAGCCCCATGGGACGTTACTCTATTGCGAATACCCTGTACTATATCCAGCAGTTCTTCTCTGTTGTGTATTTGGAAAGCAGGAAGCATAAGACTATGTAGTAAAAAACATCTCTTTCCTAAATATGGCACATAAAGGGCAAAGGCTGTTTATCGCAACCCTTTAGTGCTAATGTCTGCTTAAAATGTGTATACCTCAGTTCCTTTTACAAGCAGCTGAACCAAAGCATTTTCTTGGTATTTGCTTTCATACTGTGTTTTGCTGCTTTATCAGTGATTGAGAGAGCAGTACATTCACTTGCCTGCAGTTCCCCACAGGTAATCTTCAGTTGCAGCGTGTAAAACTTAATTTTCCCCAATTGCACAAGATTACGTATTCTACACAAAGTTGTAAATCACCACAACAAAGACTGCTTGCTTGCTCAGTGTAGGCAAAGCCTTGAAGTACTTGGAAATTCACTTTGGCTTTCCCAGGTGCTCCTTGATCTGCAGTTCCAAGAGCTTCCAAAATCTTCACAGATTAGTTCAACTACATGCTTTCTGTAAATAACATCGATCATGTGAGGTGCATGCAGGCCTTTTTCTCATTGTCTGCCAGAACACTTCTGTTACCAAATTCAGAAAGGACTTCTGAAAGAACTTTATTTTGTTTCTTTTATCCCTATCCTTCATCACATTAAGTTGGAAGCAAGTGTTTTCATGTAAAAAAAGATGTGGTGTTTTTTGCCTCCTTCACACAACCCTGAACATTACAAAACCAGTATTTTCAAGAACAATATTTCCGGGAACGAATATCAGAGAATGAGCAAAAGGGATTGATGTTGTGACTGGTAGCACGTGTACACAGTGCAGCTATCAAGAAGACAAGGGTCTGCACAACAACGTGACCATGATATTGCCTGGTTCGCAATCCCATGTATAATTACTTTAGGTCCCACACGATAATTTGGAAGCCATTTGCTTTAAGACTTCCAGGTTCGATGTGTGCATTGACTCTGAAGAGATCCTCTGCCTTAGTTGCTGGTATTTAACTTGTCAATTTTCAGTTAATTCTAATTTTTATGGGTGTTGTTGATCATCCAAGTAGACTATAGCACCAAGAGGCTTGTGGAACATTAAGGAAGGAGGTAGAAAGTTGCCAGAAAACTCTGAAAACAGGAGGCTTGTGTCTTTTTAAGGAACATAGGCTCTGCAGATACTGCTTAGAGATCGTTTGTGATCCACACAGCTCTGCTCCTCTGTATCTGCAGGACTGCAGTATCTTTCCTAGACAATGCCTAAGTTTTGAGGTCCAGCTGTCTCAAAGTGAAAGTTCCATCAAGTGAAGGGGTTTCTAGATTTCAGTAGGAAGATGTTTCAAGGGCTTCCCTTCCTTGCAGTGACTGGCAGCAACAGTAAAGGACTCATACAGCTGCCAGGTGTCAGTGAGGCATGAGGCCTACATCTGAAGTGCTTCTGAAAGCCTCCTGAGTCTATCTTGCTCTCCTGTCCAGGCTGATGCCCATTTTAAGGCTGCTCACACTTCTGCCAGCACAAGCATCTTCTGTCATTGTGCAGATGGATACATGGACTCAGAGGGAGAGTCACAGAAGTTTTCCATTTTACAAGGACAAGAGCAAAGGAGACTCAGCAAAGCCAGAAAGCTGGTGGCTTCCTGCTAGGAAAGTGGCAATGTTGTTTCAAGTCTCCTGGGGCCATTCCTCCACACAGGAACTCTGAGCCAGGAGCCCAGACACCCAGATGAACTCCCAAACCACTGTAGCCTTGGTCATTTCTGTGTCTTAGCTGAGAAATGATTTCCTGATGGACGTCTTGTCAAAACCAGCATGTTCCTGGGAAATATTTAAGTTCCAATAAGTTTTGCTTTTTTTGATGAAAAAATAGTTTGTAGTAAACTCCTCACAAGTTCCAACAGGGGCTCTTCTGGAACTGAAATTGGTGCCAGATGGGCACCAATCCTTCCACTGTTGAGGGAAGCTGGAGTTTTGCCACTTACTTCAAAGGAATTAGGATCAAGCCCATGAATTCATGACTGCACTTTTTATTTAGCTTTCTGAATAATTTATAAGTAAAAATAGGCTGAATTCTCCCACTCTTTCTGATGTTGAGTAAAGTTGTATTTGGTTACATATCTTGCTTTCAAAGGAGCTTTGGTGCAGTCATGAGCATCTCATTATGAAAAGCGGTGTCCGTAGAGGACAAATAGGAAGAAAAGAGAAGGAAATCCTTAGGCACATTGAAGACGCACAGCAGATCTGAGATTCAGAGATGACAGATCAGAGTAAGATAGTCCTCACACTTGCAGCTGAAGGCTAGATAGATAAAATTATTTCAAGGATTGGAGAGCAATGCAAAAAGTGTACTTCTTTTGGGTGAGTTAATCTATTTTTAATGCCATTGCATTTAGTTTTATTTTCTTTCTTCTCAGTGATTTGGTCATTAGTTTCCATAAGGTTACACACTGTGCTTTGCTCCTGTGCAGACTTCGCAGCAGCCTGCACATTTTTCTGGGATTCACCAAGCCATGTGTTTGTTCTCCATCACTGTGAACCAAAAAAATTCCCAGTTCACCACCCAAGGCTTAATGTTTACTTCTGCCGCACGCATCATTTATTTTCATTCTGCAAGATCATGATGACATGCTCGTCCAAGCACATGCTGTTCTAATATGCTACATTCCTTTGGCCTCTCAGTGCTTTAGAAGTGACATTGCTGCTAAATGAGAAGGATCTTGTAAGACAGGGAAATAGATTGCTAAGTACTACTGCCTTTCAGGGAACCATGTTGTAGACAAAAATGATGGGCTTGCTTTTTCCAGACTATACATCTTTGTGTACATGTATGACCCTTATTAGAAAGGCTGTCTGCTGTATGGTTTTAGGGACTTCCTTCCTTGAGAACATGCTAACATATTTAACAGGCGTTTAGAGAAGTCAATGACATGTATGCCTCAGTCTATGATTGGAGGAACAGGACATTTGAAGTTTGAGATATGTCCTACAAGGTATTTCTAGCAAGCTATCACTCTCTGTGAATGTATTCAAGCAAGCACATGTGCTCTGCTTCTTGTATTTTCTGGGTGCATGGAATAACTCTGCTCTCAATCACAGAAATCTGTCTTCCATGATGGATAAACCACTTGTATAAAATCTGTTCCACATTTGCTTGTCCTTCCATGGCAATAAATTAGAAAAGGCAATAGTGGATTGTTAGAGATTAACACAAAAACATTAAGTAATGCCTTGGTTTAGCTAAATATTTTGTCTTAAACTGTGCTTTGCTAATGATTTTTCATTAGAAGGTGGTGCCTAAATCAATAATTGAGATGCGATTTTGTAGCTTCTGTCCAATTAATTTAAACTGTCCATGGAGAACTTGGAAGGTTTTCTCTAAACATTTTTAAAGCTGAATTTACGAAACATATAAAAGATTAAAATTATAGATGCTTTCAATATGACTTGGTTGAAGAGCCTTTGGCACAACTTTGTCTGCTGATATCACATTATGAAGCCCTTGGAACTGCTGTGTGTCCACTGTGCTAACTTACTCAATGAACATGTAAGGTATTAGGTAAAGAATTGTGTCGTTTGTCCTAATACCCACTTGAGCTGAAGGGGGTTTGCTACTTGGCTACAGTAGAAGAAAAGTTGTATCCTGCATTTGCTGGTAGGGATAACAGTAAGGAAAAGCTGCTTTAACTTTCTAAAACACTGCTTTTGGGGGATGGAAATGTTTTCACAAACGCAGTCCCCTCAGGAATCTAGCAAAGACAGGACACTCTTGTATAGTTATGCTCTTACTTACTTAATAACCTCACTAGGCTTAGAACATAAATTATAAAACTAGTGAAACTAATTTAATGAGGGCATGAGAACTTAATATTTCCTGAAAGTAGCTACTCTGAAGTGGAAACACAGTAATAAATTCAGGCTGTTTATTTTAATCACAAATTCAGCTATGGAACTCCAAGTTGCCAAAGTTTCTGCAAGGCATAAAATAGGGATGTACATGATCTTCTCAATATTTATGAACTGTAAAGTATAAAAATTAGCAGTCCCTAGCTGAAAATATTTTCAGTCTTCCAGGGGGATGTTGTGAAGAAGTTTTATTAAGAATTTTGATTTTCCTTTCTGCTCTACTCGGTGGTTCCTTTCCAAAACCTTGAGCATTTTTTCTTAGCAACTTGTTCTTTTTCATTAAGTATGCAAATATTTCCTGAAAGTAGCTACTCTGAAGTGGAAACACAGTAATAAATTCAGGCTGTTTATTTTAATCACAAATTCAGCTATGGAACTCCAAGTTGCCAAAGTTTCTGCAAGGCATAAAATAGGGATGTACATGATCTTCTCAATATTTATGAACTGTAAAGTATAAAAATTAGCAGTCCCTAGCTGAAAATATTTTCAGTCTTCCAGGGGGATGTTGTGAAGAAGTTTTATTAAGAATTTTGATTTTCCTTTCTGCTCTACTCGGTGGTTCCTTTCCAAAACCTTGAGCATTTTTTCTTAGCAACTTGTTCTTTTTCATTAAATATGTGTTTATCTGTGGGGTTTTGTAACTTTTCACTTTTAAAAATGGCCTGAAGTAGCCTGTTTCTGATCTTATACCTGTATTGGAACAGCACCATCCTTTAGCTAATACTTTACATAAAGACAGAATAAAAGCTTACATAGCAAATGAAGCATTATTTTCCTGAAAGTCTTAATAAGATGTACTTTTAGATTCAAATTTACTCCAGTTTAACAAAATACCTTAGCACACATGTAACGCTGACAGTTTAATCAATCCTTCCTTATTCAGAAAGAATGGCATTTTAGTCCCATTAGGGATACTTTGGTCTCCATAGTGTAGACTACATGCTGAATTAGTTACTTAACCAGAAACAGAATGAAGTCCTTTCTTTGGTAGGTCACATGTCAGTCAGAAATTAATCCCTTACCCAGACCTAAATTACTAGAAAGTTAAGATTATTCAATAGCAGAATGACATTGTCCTCTGTCTTACCGAAGGCAGCCCCATCAGTGAACCGCAACAACCCAGGAGCTGCGGCAGTGACCAGTGTGTATCAAGGTGTCTCTTGGACATCTAAGTGGGCTAGAATAATTTTGCCATTACCATGGATTAGTAAACACACTGGTGTACTTGTGAAGGGGAATGCAGTAAAGGTTTATTGTTTAAATCTGACCTAAACTTCCCATGCTTCTGTCTTGTTTCATAACAACAAGTTCTACAGTAATAATTGGTTGTTTGGGCTAAAACTAGAATTAATCATGAACTACGCTGGACAAGAAGTAGCTTTTTCCTCACTCTTCATCACAGCTGGAGTATGTAAGTAGGTGCATACTGCTGCTCATTAAAACTATAGTTCATTAAATCACATTGGGATATAAAGAGTATGTTTAATCCCATATGGGGATAGTCAGTGCAGATGACAGTTTCTCTCCTGTATCCCCTCATCCTTAACAGCGAAACATGTTGAAACTGTTTACAGGTAATCCCTTTTAAACCCCCATGTATCAGGAACCGGGCTGAACTGGGGTCTGTGTATATGTGTGAGCAAGCATGTGTAACAGAGACAGGGAGGGAGAAAGTTGTCATAATGCATTCTGCAGAAAAATTAGGTTTATCTAGAGACTAATAAAAAATAATTTTGGCAGTGGAGAAGTTCTGAGTGAGCTTAATTAAGTAGCTTAATGTTTGTACCTTTGCCACCCATATGGTAGTCTCAAGTAGAATATTGAAAATAGTCATATCTTAAAGGCAGAAGAAGAAAAAACCTCTCTCTTAGTTCACATTGCATGGGCTGGCTGGCTGGAGGCCAAAGTCATGACAGCTTGCATGGTGGTAGGGAGAGCAGTGTGGCTCCCTGATCGAGGTCAGCAATTTTTTGATGAACAGAGCTAGATTACTGCTCCCTTTGTAGAAAAGGATTGTTCGGAGGTGAACAAGGCTTTGTGCACAGAGGTATTCCATACACACCCTTCTTCGCTCTCAAAACCAGATGAGCTGGAGCTGTCTGCAGTATGGCTCCTAGCAGCTGGGGAAACAGGCGCAGTAGCTCTATGAACTGAGGCTGGTGCATCCTTATCTCGGCTTGCAGCACCCGCAGTCAATAGTCACTGAGAGCCCGTGAACCATTTTACTGTACTGTTTCATTGCATCTCTTGCATGGTAGGGCCGCTCAGCTTCATAAGGCTTGTCCTCTCAAGGTTTCGCATTCCCAGACTCAGGACTGCAGGGCTGCTGGGAATGTTTGACTAGATCAGCATTCAGATCCAAGCCTTATCCCTTTAAATCATATATTGAGTTTTCTAGGACATCTCCTTGTTATGAAATGGATTTGGGAAAAAATCAGTCCTGCTGCAGTCTCAAGGGCATCTTATGATTTGGGGTGAGCAGGTCCAGAGTTTCAAATGTATGTTCTTTCTAGAAGACTTCTGGTATAGGGGTTTTAGTAAGAGCTACAGCCTTCCAGAAATGTCAAATTCCTGAGACTGACTGCGGGTCAGAACTTTCCATTAAGCTTCTCCTCTGGAAGCAGGTCTGACTGAAGATCAAATGATCTTCACCAGAAAGCAGTGCTTGTTTACATACTCGGAGTTTAAAATAAGAAATTTGCAATCATGTTTATGTTTAAGAAAGGGCTTCTAAAAGTTCTTTGTATTGAGGCAGCACCATTTGCTTTGACAAAGTAGTAAGCAGAACCCTTTCTCTGGTTTTCATAGCCTATTCGGGAAGTACTTCCCAGCATCTGTAGGCAAAGCTGTTTAAAAACAGTTCTCTACAAAAATAAAGTTGTGAAGCTATAAAGCATTTATCTTGGCAGGCCAAAATAATTCTTTTCTAGTATTTCAGGAAGATTCTGACATTCCCAAAAGTTCATTAGCTTGACTGTTTCGGGGAGAGGTTTTCTTTTTGCCTTTAATCTTCTACTAATATTGAGAATTATTTTGTTTATGTCAATACAGGGTTATTTTTATCACTCCATGTTTAGATGCTAGCTCTCATTGACCTTTTTAACCGGGTTTCGCTTTTTGTTGTTTTAAAAACAGCTTCAGTGTTAAATTGGATTCCAGCCAGTGGGATTTATAATCTCATTCTTACAAGAAAATCAGAGTTTTTACATTATGAGCTGGAACACTTCATTGTCCATACGGAGCATTGTTGTCAAATCAGGAAGTTCAGAATTTTTTTTAACTCTATATTTTCCTATGTAAAATAGTTAAAATTTATTCTTATTCTGCTTGCTGTTGAGTGACAAAGTATTTCCTCACCCTCTGCTGTAGAAAAGAATCATGCATATTTGATGTCTTTCTCCTTTTCTTCTTAATATTTCAAAGAATTCGGCTAGACTATCTCCATCAGTTGGGTAAGCGGAGCTATAACACCTACTTAAGGGAGGGGAGCCATCTGGTTTCCTTGCAACTTGGAGCCTGCTGGCAAATATTAGGTTGTACCAATTTAAAGCGTGATGAAGTGGGAAATAATGGACATTCTTGAAGAATCTGAAATGGGATCAGCTGTTACTGGCAAAAATTGGCAGGTGCAGTGCACTATGCTGGCTATAAGCATGGTCTCAAGTTGGAGAGTGCAGCTGGGAAAATGGCCTGCTAATTGACTGGTTGCAGGACTCCCAGCAGCTCTGACAGTAGTGGAGCATCATTAATTGGGGAGGCTCTTGGTTGACTTCGTGGAAGCTGTCACAGAATGAGGGATCCTGCAAGTTGATGTTTACTTTTTAGATGTTAGTGTTTATTGCCTGATTCTCAGAATGAGTCCTCGAGGAGTCAGAAGTGCTTTCAAATTTAGGAGGACTGGCATAAGGCTGCAATATGTCTTTCTTATTTACATTTACAGGATGGTGATAGTGGTTGGGAGTCATAAAAGCTACTCAGTTAGACATTTGCTTAACTTTTCTTAAGTCTTCTATTGTTATCTTTCCCATCCCTCTCTCTCTCT
>NW_010428320.1:0-5334 GCF_000710305.1 Buceros rhinoceros silvestris | reverse complement strand
GCCAGGTTGGACGGGGCTTTGAGCAACCTGACCACCTGGAAGGGCAGAGGGTTGGAACTAGATGATCTTTAAGTCCCTTCCAACCCAAACCATTCTATGAATCTGTGATGTTGTCAATATACTATATAGATTTTCTAATCCTCATGTTCACCCAGGAAACACCATCCAATCTGCCTTTCTGGAAAAAATTGCATATTGTAAACAATGGCATGTTGTCTACAATGGCATATTGTAAACACAAACATGCTCATCTGCCTGTTTTCTCTGGTATCTATTCGGGCATTTCTTTATAAGTAGATTCCTCATAACCAGAACATGCTGTGAATACCCAGAAAATCCAGATGAAACACCACAAGGTTTTGTATGTGGATGACTTCTTGCCCATTTTGTGGCTTCAGACCCATCTGTCTAACAAGTTCATTTCTTGTGAGAACACATTCTAGACCACATTTTCATGTGATCTTGAAACAGAAGGATTTGTTTCTCTAATTGCACTAATTTATTTTAGGATGAAAAAAACCTACTCCATCTTTCTAATATACAAAGATGAAAGCCTAGGTATTCTTTTGGTCAGAATTAAGTGGAATAACATCTCTGCAGCCCACTAGCACACATCTTTCAATTTTCACATGTTAAGACCCAGTTGTTAGATTCCTTATGTTCATTCCCTCGGCCCCCATCCTGGCTCTCACATGTGCACCCCCAGAGCCCATCCAAAGCAGAGGACATAGGCCCTTTCCATCTAGCAGGCCTTGGGGCTTTCTCAAAGCAATTGTAACTGTTCTAAGCTAGTCTTAACCAAAGTAGGTCCTCTCTTCTATGAGTTTCTTCTTCTGGGCACAGATTCACACTACCATGTAACTATAACTAATCTGAACATTATATTTTAATTCTATTAAGTATATTGCTTATGGATTTTATATAATTCTACATATTGATATACATATTGTTATTAATTCACGCTGAAAAAAAATCAGGCTTTTAGACTGTGAAGGTGTCAATGAAACAACGTTTAGATCGAATGAAAGCTCAAGCTTAAAATGGGCCATAGCCCTACCAAAAGAGAGTTAAGCAGTGTTTGTGATAGTTTTGATTATTCACACTTATTTGAGATTATTCACACTTTTTTGAGATTATTCACACTTTGTTTTGATTGGTAAATTTTCATTGTGCCCATGGAAATCTCTTTATGGAAAAGCAAAAGATGGTTGTGGCTTATTTCAAATACATTAGTTAGAGCTCACAAAAACCTGTTGAGGGGAGAAAAGCAAAGTGAAAAAAGGAAATAGAGTATTTATATTACAGCAATATTGGTCACAGCATTCCAATTGCTGCTGTATCAGCATTTTTACTGTAAATGACTGTCAAGGTTTTATAATTCAGTTGCCACATTTGTTTCTGCCCTGAGACAACATCCTAGGAGAATGGCTTTTTGATTTATCTGAATATTTAAACAAAAACACACACTTCATATGGTTTTGTCAGTCAGCTCACTGTGAAAGAGATTGTAAAATAAATATACTATTAAAATGGATGTACTTAAAAACTACTCGACTGTTTGATGACACATGCATTCATCTTTTTCAAAAAGACTGGGGGACTCCACTATTTTATGTCAATTTGATGAGTAAGGATTGCAGAAAAATTGAATTTTCTGAGATTTAAGTCTGGCATTTGTCAGAATTATTTTACCATAGCTAGAAAAAATACTGTAGACTGGAAAAGTTAACAGCTGTGTTATCTATTGGTTAGCAATTGGCATGAGGCAATCGTCATAGCAGGTGCTTCACCTGAGCCATGATCGGTGCCTCACTTGCAGCAGCACACCATCAGTACCCGGCTGTATCAGCAGTGGCTGCATTACACCCACTTGTAACACGGCCAGAGACAGACAGTTGTTTTCATCACAATCATTAGCAACTTGTTTGCAAGTTAATGTAATGTATTTCTGGCACACTGTCCCCCTCCTGAGGCAATTTTACATTTTGTGGAATGTGGTTTTATGAAATTCCTTTTTTAGAGTTGCACTGGCTTCCAAAAAGCTAGGACAATTGCAACTGTCTAATTGGAAAACTACATTTGTACACACTAACCTAAGGTATTTCAGTTAGGAAGTGAACTAGAAATTAGTTAACATTTGTAGTTTGATTCCGGGAATAGTCAATTTTTTTCACTATTAGAAGCCAATTGCTTTCAGACTGGGTTTTGAAGAAGCATATCTGCCTTGTGCTGGACGGTATTCTTTAGTTGTCTTGCTAAGGTTATTTTGAACTGCCATATTGCCATAATTTATCAAATGAACAGTAAAAAACCCTGTACTTTAAAAATATTGCACTTTATAGAGGGAATAAAGTTAGGAAGACCTAATGGAGTTGAATATATTAAATCCTCCTTCTACAGTCACTAAATAAGACCTTCCCTATACATAGTCTTCATTTGGATGCTAACACTCAAGGTTAGAGTCAAAGCATTTTATAAAAGTTTAATGTGGGACAGAGCCATATTGACATGCACTCTAGGCAAACACTTCTCTGATCGTAGCCAGAGCCAGCTGAGCACAAATCCACTCCAATGAAGAAACTGAGCACAGCATCATGGCAGCAGTGCTCCCTAGCCAGGCAGCCAAACCTTCACACCAGCAGCGTCCTTCACTCTGGCCCAGGCCCAGCGGACATGCTGCATGAGGACCCCACACATGGCAGCCGTCCTTCCACTCCTGGTCCAGGGTGTGTGCAGACATACTGTACAGTGTGTATACAGTAGATGCAGGGTGGTATGGAAACATGCATGCTGTTGCTTTTGCCCTACTTTTAACTTACTGTTCTTTGGCTCCTCATTGAATCTGGCTGACTTCTCGGAGAAACTCGCCAGGAGAATTCTCTCAGCTCACTCTCCCTGCCCTGCTGCAGGGACAACAGTTTCCAGGCAGCCACACAAACCTTTCACAATAACACAACAGTTTTTGCTTTGGCCATCTGTCCATGGAATCAGATTAAAGTGCTTTTAGCAAAAATAATTCTTTGCCTTATTTTTATTATTATTCTTATTCATTTCATATACTCGCTCCTGAGCCAGAGACAACATGATAGGTCAGATTCCTCATACGTCTCCCACGGTTTAAAAACCTAAAAAAAAACCCCTCTCCGAACCATCAAAAAAAGCTTTAATCCTTAAACTAACAGTGTAATGATAAGTCCATATCCCACAGAAATGTTCCCTACTAGCTACCACTGTCAATAGTAAATAATTCACATGGAGAGGCTCTAATGACAAACACTCCACTTAAAAGCTCTTCACAGCAGACAGCAGGGTAACAGTGTAATTCCACCCCAGAAGTGAGGAACGTTTGACTCTCGTGCGATTTCCCCACAGACAAAGTGCAAACAAAATACCACAGGTCTTCTGGCTAGAGGAAGTGTGCTCAGTGTCATAAAGTTGTAAGGGTGCAGGCAAGATGTTTAAGGTTGCTAAAATGAGCTCTGTCTAGTGCTGTGCTATGTGATGCTTCCCGGAACAAAGCTGGGAAAAGTTTTGTGAATGAGAACACCTCTTCCCTTGCATTAGGGACTACATATGAGTATCTGGCATGGTCTTGCTGGGGAGCAAGGTACTTATCAGCAAAGTACTTATCCCCATTACTTCACCCTCTATGCCTCCTCACAGAGAAGTGTGGGAACCCTGTGCTGAGCCAGATGATGAAGACATGACAGGCACCAACTCTGCAGATGTGAACACTGCCTCATCCTGCAGCATACAGCATTACATGGAGAAGTGAAGAACTGAGAAGCAATGGAGATGGAGTGGAAAGATCGTTTTTTAAGGTGTAGCAGCAAAAATAAATGTATTCAAAGGAAAAGCTGCTGCAAACATGGTTTGTTTAGCACTGGCCAGTTGTCTAGTCCTGTTGTAGTGACACCATCCTTCAGGTAAGTGGGCTGCCAGCGCTTGTGGTTCAGCTGTCCTCCCAGTATGCCAGGTTAGGCACGGAGAGCCAGAACAGGTATAGCACAAAATTGTAACTACCCCACAGCAGAGGAAGAAGTCACTGCTATTCTTAAACCCTGAGACCAGCTGGAACCATTTGGTATTCAGTGCTGGAAAAAGTCAGGACCTTAATCTGTCTGCCTCAGATTGAAACTTTGTTTCTAAACCCTCCTTTATTATAAGCTTTGGCATCTTCACTATCTTCTGTTTCAAAGAACCTATTTCACAGAAGGCATATCTGAGAAAAAAGTCAGATGTAAATTGAGCACGTTGAACAAGCTTAAGGCAATAACAAACAAAAAATACTCTTTAGAAGTCACAAAACATTACCAGCTAAGTCTTAGTCTCATCAGACGTGTATTTCACACTGCTATTTCATTAACGTTCTCCAGATGAAGTTGTACAATGAGCAGAAAACCATTAAAGAGACAAAGTATTGCTCTGCCAAATAACTTACTTGCTCTTTCTGCTTGTCTTCAAGCTATAGCTTTTTATCTTTCTTTTTTCCATTCCTGAAGACTAATCCAACATGATCAAATGTAGTGTCAGTAAAATATATTAAAATGAGAGAAGACAGTTCTAATTTTCTAATTTGTTATTCTTAAAAAAAATCTTATCAGCAATAGGGAAATTGAGTAATATATATTATTTGCTTCATACTCGGAGTTCTGAAATATAGATTATTTCCTGTTATTTAGTCCTTCCTGCCCAAACCTAACGTTACCAAATGCCCTGTTACACTGCAATATTTTTAAGGAACAATAAAAAAAGCTCAACTGCTTTAATGTGTCTTATGAGTAATACAATACACCTAATTTGACAGGTAGACCATTTAAAATTACACTGATTTCAAGATGAACAAAAAGGGAGGAGCAGGACTGGAGCAGAGTCATCTGTGCATGCAATATTAATCATAAACTGTATATTTAAAAAGAGCTGGGCAAGTGACACTGACTTACTCTGTATTTTCTAGGAGAATTTAGCACACACTCCAAAAATGGATGCCAACTATAATGATGGATAATATCTAGAAGCATACTTGATTTTACTACTTCCTCAAGTTACTTATAATGAAGAAATCAAGAATTGAAACATATGGCTTGTCACAACATACTGGCATGCTGTGCTTCAGTCCTCACATCCAGTCATGCCTTTCTTCCATACGTTTCTCATGAGGGATTGTTCTGTGCTCAGTCAGAGGAGGACCAACCAGACAACCAATAATAAATGCCATAAATGCAATTATTGTCCATAGCAGTGTTTTTCAAAGCTTGCTTGTTGTGTTTATTTTTTTTAAACCAGAATCACACAACCATTTTGAAACAAAATCAAGTCTGATCCACTATTTCT
>NW_010428319.1:0-2944 GCF_000710305.1 Buceros rhinoceros silvestris | reverse complement strand
TGAGCCATTGTGGGGCGAAGTTTGTAAGCTGCGGGGATCAGCCCAATCGGGAATTATTCTCCCTTATCTCTTTCTCTCCCTTTTCCAGTCTGATTTAACTTCGAGAAATGATTTTACTTCAAGGGCGTCTGCATTATTAAACTTTCCTGCTCCTATCGCTCATATATGTAGCTTGTGTGTGTTATCATTTCCTAAAGCCTTAATGAGCCCGCTAACGGCTTATCAGCACGCTAACGAGCATCAAAAGTTTTCTGTGTGTGCTTTGGCAGGCTTCCCAGCCAACACACTATCTCGTCGTGATCCCTTTCGGTGGGGGAACAACCCCCTTTTTCAAACCACGACAATGCAAAATGGTAGTTTTTTACTCCTTCCAGTAAGGCCCAGCCAGCAACTGTACTTCTGGAATTGCAGTTCAATGAGATTTCATTTTCTGAACGAAACAGAAAACAAGCTTTCTGGTAATTTCTGTTCCTAAAGTCCTATTAAGCAATTCAACTGAAGCCACCTCAGATATGGAAAATGAGGAACTGGTAAAGGTATTTTGCCTGGATAGGTTTCAAAATAGGGAAATACTATTTTTCTGAAAGTAAAAAATTACTACACAACACTAACATCAGATGAATGGGGTGGGGGTTCTTTGGCCTTCAGATATTAGCATTTAAAGAAGAAAACTGGAATATAAAGTAACATAGTGTGCATAAGGCAAGACACCAAAGGTGAGGGATAGATTTTTCAGCTTTTCCATTCTTTTTTATGCCTCTGGCTGGTTGCTGAGGTTTAAATAGGACAGCTGGATGAAAAGTAGAAATGTTGAAAGTCCATTGCTTTTTATTCTTTATTTAGAAAGAGAGGGGGAAAAATAAAATAAGAAGGCAGCTGTGGAGACAATATTAACTATTGAGAGCAAGCCAGAACCAGGTGTCTTACTGCTAGGTTCTTTTTACAGTGTCTTGAACCAGGAAATACAGGATAAAAATTTTATACTTAATTGGTAGTTCTTTGATTATTTCATTTTTTTCCAAGAGATTTTTAATGAGAAAAGGAATTATGTGTACATATGTTTTGCTGCAGACTTTAAAAAGAAAACTAAAATGCACTTAAAATGGAAAAAATGTCTGTCTCCCACAAATGCTTCTGTCAGCTAGATAAAGAAATGTTGTATGTTTACAAAAGGTTTCTCTATCTTAAGGTGAATATTAGTTACTCAATAGCTTATAACATAATGTTAACTGCAAAATTAGAACAGGGTTACATTTTAAGAAAAGCGGGACTAGAGATCAACTGTCAGAAGACACACTCAGAGTTTTGGGTTTTGGAACAATTGCTGAGCCACTAACCACATATCTGGGAATAAGCGCAGGTTCCTCATAAAACATACTAAACATCAACTCAGAAATAGCATAGTAGAGACCAGAGACAGTAAAAACAGGCTTTGTTTTTATGAAGTCCAATAGATGATGGCTAGAGGGTTCAGACACTCAGCTGTGGTTCTTATCCAGTCTAAGAAAACTTTTCCTCATGTCGTGGGCTGCATACCAGGAAAATGATGAAAAAACTAAGGTCTTGTTTCAGCTTTAAGGACAATGTCCAGATGAGTTTCCAACTAGGTAGACAGTTACAACAAGAGCCACAACCGTCCCAGAGTAAACACTCGATATTCTCTACATGAACCCTGTCTCTGTTATACCTCTTTAGCATAAACCCTTAGATATGCAACATTTACTTTTTTTACAGAAAAGTTCCGACTCGTCTGTACTATTCACAGAGAGGGAAGATAGCATTGCTCCAATCGCCATAGCTAACCATAACGACCACTGATAATAAAAACATTATGCCACATTTTCAAATGTAGACTACCTAAGCAAGAGTTTCTGATAGGATGACAGACATGGATTTACAGCTTATAAACCTCCAAAGTCAGGATAGCAAACATCCCATGCTGCTTCCTGTCTTGACATCTACCACTGTCAGAGACAAAGGAATCTTCAGAGCTCTGCATCACTTATCAAATGTTTTGATGCTTCTGTTCTTTGAAAGTGCAAATTTTGCTGTCATATACACCTTCTTAGTTCTATTAATAGAATGAAGACACATGCCAGACTGTAGTTCAGAACTGCGAAGAATCCATAGAGGATTAGGACTAGGAGCTTCCATCCGTATTAAGATCCCCATCTTATTTTGAAATCAAAGAACTATATGCACAATAAAACAAACCAAAACTGTAATCTGGAGATAGTGAACGTAGAACTCGGTCATTCCACAGAAGAATATCTCCAGTTCCTTCAAGAAAGATATATTGCAGATAGCCCACACTTCTATCTATATGTACGTCTCAAGAGAACACAGAAGTCACAGGAAAAGGCAAATATACATGTCAGAATCAAAGGGAATGGTGTGGTGAAGCATGTGCCTTGCTTCAATTATCTATGCTCCTTGATGAATGAGGACTCTCTGCACTTGAGATGTCTCTGCAGGAGGCTAATGATGTTTCAGTCACTGGAATATCAATAATAAAGAGAAGACTAGACTGGAAAATTTAAACTACTACATGAAGTTGGTGAGGATTTCTTTCAATGCCTAAGCTAAACTATGGAAGTAAAGTTTTAAATGACAGTACAGGAGAAGCATTGAATGTCCATTTCATATCAGCCTGATGGCAGGGAAAATGGGGCCACTAGCAGAGAATGCAGGTTCCCCACTCAGCTTTCAAGTGACAAAACAGGTATGCTGCCTAGAGGACATCATTACTTGGAATTTCTGTCCTTGACAGCATGCATGCTAGTATCTATCACTGAGTTATCTGCAGTCAAGTACTAGCAGGTATAGAGAATAAAGAGTTGAGACAATTTTTCATGCTCTCAGCAAGTAAAAAAAAGATTTCAGTTTATGTCCACTCAGATGTTCAGTAGCATCCACAATGCAGACAATGCTGGCAGAACAAGTG
>NW_010428318.1:0-3676 GCF_000710305.1 Buceros rhinoceros silvestris | reverse complement strand
TGCCTTTCATAAACCCATGCTGACTGGGCCCCATCTCCTGGTTGTCCTGTATGTGCCGTGTGATGGCACATGCCGTGTGATGGCACTCAGGATGATCTGCTCCCTAACCTTACACAGCACTGAGGTCAGGCTGACCTGGCCCTTCTTATAAATGGGCGTCACATTTGCTAACCTTCAGTCAATTGGTACCACCTCCGTTTGCCAGGACATTTGTTTCCTGTTTCCATGGTCCGTTTGTATAAATTTATGTTTAATAAAAACAAAAAAAGGCACCCCAGAGACCTTCAGCTTTTTCTGTAATTACGCAGAAGAGTGATCCAAACAATGCCCATAACTCTATTATCACTAAATCTTCATACATGACATTGAAAATCCATATTGTAACTGTTGTAACTGCGAGTCCTAGTAAGACTAAATGATCAGTACTACTGGCATCCCTCATAACCTGCATAACTAAGGGCTCCCCTGCTTATTTTATTTGGCATTTTAAGCATTTTGCTGAAAAATCTTTGGAATAGCCTCAAATGTGCTTAGTCTGATAAAGATGAATAAGTGTGTGTCTAAGATCCAAAGAAAAAGATATTAAAGATGTATATTAGCACATACCAAAGTGAGCAGAAAAGTAACCCTGAAGAATTTGTTCTTTAACATATTTGAATTTTGCTTTGTAGTGGAATTCTACCAATCCCCTTTCTTGCTCCTATTTAACCATTTTCTGTGCCATTTACTGGAAAATGCCTAGGAAACTTGCCAGCAAGAGCTAATGCTTCTGAAGTAATGGGATCAGAATGGCCATGGTATCACCACAGCCATTTAGGGTGGAATTTAAAATTGTTTCTTTTGTGGCAGGCTTTCAGCTTTATGAAGAATAATTTCTTAGCTGAGGCATTTAGAAGAGAGTGCTCTGCATGACTCAGTGGCAGATCTTCTCCATCTCAGATTTTGGTTATATTAATATCAGGCTTATTTTTTACATGAACTCATACATATTTATGGCTTAAGTTCTCTTGCATGCTGCTGGGCTTTCTCTAGTTCCAGTGCCTGTCTCTCCAGCTACTCCAGCGAAGCTACATGGCATACTACATACAGTGATTCAGTCTTGGGGTGGGTGGAAAAAAAATCAGTCACTGGAGCTATTTTTTGCTTTTAGCAGAGATAATTCTTCTATTCCTGTCTTTAATCTGAGCTACCTGGGGAGAGCTGTGCAAATCCTACAACATGCAGGTTCTGTAACATTAGATAGAAACCATGACTTTGAGCTCTTGGGTTTGGTGTGAATGCTCACCATGTAACCTTTATTAGTGCGCACCCTTGTTACTCATGCAAGTAATTGCACTGACTTGAGAGAGGCTTTCTGTAGTGCAGGAGCTGGCCTCCAGTGGTCAGCTCTTAGTTACAGACGTCACCACAGAGTCAGCCTGGCTCTAAAGTAGCTGAGCAAACACACTCACCCTGCAAACACATGCAGTAGTGATGCTCTGGCCAACCTCTTCAGTATCTCAAGCAAAGAGTTGAAGACCTGTTATTTTTCTCTGTAGTGAGAGGGGTCAGGCACGACTGGGGACCAATTAAAACATAGATTAAGAGCACCCTATGGGTTTTACAATGCTCCTTAGGGAAACATAGGTGACTCCTCATGTCTTTCAATGTCCTTGCCCTCTTCTCCTCACCTTTTGAACCCATGGAGCAGTTTAGGTCTAAACTGAAAGAGGCACAGATGTCTCAAAGGTAGTTACATTTCTTGGGTTTCTGACAAAATGATGACTGAGTAGAGGTAAAAAATCCACACTTATGCTGCTGGAAAGATTGGCGAGCCAAGCTAATGCACAGGACCTCCAGTGCAGCTATGGACTGACCACAGCAGATCTGCCTCCTGTGTGGTGGGGGCCCTGAGTGGCCTTGGAGAGACAGAAGATGGAGTTTCTGTAAAGCTGAAGCTGCAGGATATGTTTTTCATGGGAAAACAGATTTCATTTCTTTCACTGCTCATAAACCATTTGGTTATCACCACCTAACTGGTTGCCAGTACATTTACATTAGCAGTAATATTTGGCTCTTCTATAATGCTTTTTCATCACAAGATTCCAATTTATTTTTCACAATAAAGAAGTATCAGTATTTCCTTTTTTATAGAGGTAGAGTATTACTCAGAGGACTGGTTTTGGGCTGAGTACAAAATTATACACAGTCTCCTAATTCTTGGACTAGTGTCCAAGCCTCTAGATAATCTTGATTTGCTAACACCACTTTAAAACTACCCTAAATATTTTTCCAGGCTAAAAACACTTTTTTCCCCTAATAAAGCTGAGTGGGAGCCAAAATAATGAAATACTGAGGGTTGATGCTGAACTGTCAAACTCTTTTGCAGGCCAGAGAGATGCTGTTTTTTTAATACTTAGCCATTGCTCATTTTAAAATATATTCCTACATAAAAAATAAGATCAGTAAAATTCAGATTTTCATATTTTGAGAAGTCTGAGAAGCCTTTTAGCTGGATATCTCAGTTCTCCTATGGCTATAGTGGAGCAGATGTGCCCTATATACACAGGTGAAAAGCGGCTGCCTGCCTTAGCACTGTCTGGCAAGGTCCATGTACCCCCATTATATGGCAGTGGCCCATCTGTGCTGCTAACCAGCCCTGCCTTCAATTGAAAATGTCTTTCTGCCCAAATCTGTACTTCGTAAAACTTCCAAATTTACTCATATGCTTTATGACTTTGTGTTTCCATAAGTTCACAAAGACTGAAATAAAGAGTGGAGTTTCTGTGGTTTCCAATCTTTGCTACCTTTTTGACTTTTTGCCTCTAATGTGTCACTTTAAAAATTATTTTTTCTTGATGTACTGTGAGTCTCACTGATGCCTCATGCCAACCATTTAACACTTAATTCTCCATATCACTAGTTTGACCAAGAACTTTTATCAAGTGTTTTCTGCTTTTGGCCTCTTCAAGCTTATTGGTGCTGCCTGCAAGAATGACAAGTTTTAGTTGTAGCTTCTCAGCAAAATGAAGAAAGCATGAATCTGAACTGCATTCTGCATGTTTTGTTTGCAAATATTTTTGAGGGACAAAAGAATCAATAGCTGAAACATTCTTCTTCAAGGTAGCTTTTTCTTCACAAACTTTCATTTCTCTAGCCATGTTCTTCTTAAATGACAATTCCTAGAAAGCATGTTGATGAAATGCCTCTTTGATTTAGGAACAGCCAAAGCCCTAATTTTCTATGAAATACACGCTCATAAGCCACTCTGAGGAATTTGAAAATCCCAGATGGGTGTTTTCTCTTGCTTTCCACAATGTTGTAACTTAGGTTGTACTACTTACTTATGAATTACAGTTTTGCACTTACTATAGCCTACTCCTTTTTCTAGTCACAACTTTTCTAACTTAAAACTGTTTAACTTAATCTGAAATGCTAGGTACTTTACCATCATTTTAGAATCCAAACTCCAGGTGACAGGTTTTCTGATCACTGAGGAATGAACAAGAGATGATGGCCATAATCTGATATTGACTCCTTGGCTGCCATTTCATAAATATGCACAGTAGATCTTGTACAAATACTATAAACCATTTCTGAGAGCTAACAGATTTGCTGTGCTTCTATGAAATATTTTAAGATAAAATAAAAATATTTTAAGATCAATAACTTCCATATGGTAAATTGTATCATTTCT
>NW_010428317.1:0-10667 GCF_000710305.1 Buceros rhinoceros silvestris | reverse complement strand
AAAATGCCCCCCTTCTCAAACCGCGACACTCGCCCACAGTAAAACTTGTGCCGTTGTCACTTTGCTCCTGTTAGCCAGTCAGTTGTCCCGAGTTCAAATAGCTGTTCATGGAAGTGGCACAGACATGGCATTGTCGAAAAGTTCTTGTGGTGCAAGGTGGAGGAGTAGGGGGTTAGACCTGGCCCTGCTAAGCGCGCTCAGAGCAGTGACAGGGTACATGCAATGAAGAGTCTGTACGTTGTACCCAGGGCTTTCAGCCCTTAGAAAAACATACTGACCTTGGGAGTGGTGTGGCTTACTCCGTGTTAGATAAACCTCATCTTGAAACTTAAGCTGTCCTGGGAGGACCATCCTTCAAATACAGCCTGGGTATCTGTATTAACCTAAATTTAGGTAATACAGGTGTGGTTTTGGCTGGTTGTTTTTGCCAGGTGGAACAAGCCGGCAGCAGTAGATGAAAGAAATTATCTGCTGTTTTCAGTGTTGTTTATTTGTCTGGTCATTTTCTGAGCCTGTCAGTAAGAGAAATAGAAGGAAATTCTTGCCTATTTCTGTGCAGTTTGGTGTAAGAGGAAGAGTATTTATTTCATGGAGGGTTAAAGTTATAAAACTCCCTTTGGAAACAACACAGTGTTTTTTGCAATGTACTTCGATTTTATGTGCAACTGCATTTTTTAAGTAGTTGGATATGCAGAAATCTCTGCTAGTGCTCTGCTGGGCTGTTTTGGAAGGCTGTCAGAGGAGTTGCAGACTTGAGGGAGGAGAGGTACGTTTGTGCTTCTGTACTGGGCTCAAAGGAAGGCATGACATGAAGAATGAGAAATGCCTTATGTTTCCTGTGATCATTTAATGTGTTCCATAAAGAAGAGATTTATCTCTGTCTTTAAAAACAGTTCCATGGAATTGTACAGATTTTTCAGTGTTATTTGAAAGCCTGTCCTCACTTTCTTTGTACACGTCTTTTGTCTTAAATACAGTACTTGTACAATGGCAGTGGAAAGCCATGAGTACCAGTCTTTTGAAGCAATAGAATTTACTAGTCTCAGAAATAAGCTGTCTTTGGCAGCGCAGTGAGAACAATTATGTAAAATTAATTACTTGGTTAGAACTTCAGACTGTCAATACATCATTACCTGTTGTGGAAACACAAGGCACTACAATATCATCCCTGCTAGGCATCGGGCTTTTTTAATCAGAAGAGTTGCAAAACTCCTGCTGTGGATCCACCAACTAATTGTCAACAAACACACCTCTAAATAGTGCCCTTTCTTCTCTACAGGTGCATGGCTTTCCTCTATGGCTTTTCTTTGGCACTGCTCTCTGGTAGAACAGTTGGTTGTTAGCCTTGGTCATCTCTGAGTAATCATTATTATCAGCTTTTCATATCAACTAACATTTTTCTGGGCAGCATAGTTTTAGTTCATTTTTTTCTATTTCGCGAGCAGGAAGCTTGGCAAGCTCTCCCCTGCTTCCCCAGTACACGTGTACATGGTCCCCAACAAGTCGAGACACTGATTTGTACTATATGATCCATTGAGAAGTTGCTGGATGCAGGGAAGATTTTCCGCCACCTCCAGCAGGCAAGACATTTTCAGGCTTAGGTTTGATACAGTACAGTTGCAGTGAGCAATAAAATTGAATTTCAGTCTGAGAACTGGGGGACATGGCATGACAGCTGGCAAGAAGATTGTCCAAAACAGCAAAGCAGAATCTTGTACAGGAAGATGTATGTACGCAATGGTCCTTCTTCGATTCACAGAGTCACAGCATAGCTGAGGTTGGAAGGGACCTCTGAAGACTGTCTTATCCAGCTCCCTGCTCAGAGCAAGGTTACAGCAGGTTGCGCCAGGCTGCATGCAGTCAGGTGTTGAGTATTTCCAAGGATGGAGAAAATCTCACAACCTCACTGGAAAACCTGCTGGAATGTTTGATCACCCTTACAGTAAAAAAGGTGGTATTGGGGCGGTATTTTCAGTGCACTAACACGTGCAAAGGACCAAAGAGAAATAACTTCCATCAGGTTAGGACGTAGTCACAGTATTCTGAAAGGGACAAATACTTCGATCTTGAACAGGATGTTCTGAATTATTTTATTTTTAGTAATAGCATTTGATTTTTAGAAATGACAGCATCCAGAATGATAACCAACGTGTATTCTGTATGTTAGCAAACTAGGGGAAAGGCTTTATTTTTCTGTTTTGGTTTGTTTTTTTCTGTAAGTAAATGAAGTAAGATTTGAAAATACACTGGACAAATATCAAAATGGTGAACTTCATTGCTGAATTGGACCTTAACAAAAAAAATCCTAGCTAAGAAGATCCTGCCTCATTTTTGCTGCAGCTACGATTCTGTATTAAAAAATACTTTCCATATCTTCATGTGGACCAGTTAAAAAAGCTGGTCTGCCAATTTTCTGAGGTTGGTACCTTTTCAGAGATTCCAGATGATTTAATTGTAAGTAGAAGCATCGCCATTAGAATTGTCACTTGACAAACATAATGACATACATAAGCTATCAAACAGAAGCTATTAAGAATCTTCAGACTATTGATTCTTAACACTTACCAAATAATGACACCATCTAATGTGAATTATTTATCAGTGAATATGTTGATATTTGGATTATGAAGGAAAAATTGCATTAATGGGCACCAATATGTGTTAATTCCCAATGAATAATTGATACATTATTCATTAAGAGACCAGAGCGGTCCTCTTAAATGAAGAAATCGATTGAAAACACAGTAAAACATCATATTCTACCCTCAAAAGCATGTTCACCTTTTCTGTACTTGAAAGAATGAATGACTGACTCAGAAAAAGTGGAGAAAATGGAGAAAAGTTTTCTACGAGGGTTTCAATTAGATATTTCTTTTGCTTATTTCATTAATAATATGGTTGAGTAAGTTGTAAAAAACAGATAGAGCTTTATTACGTTAAGGTCGTAGGGTCTTTGTTTGGAATGTCCCTGTGGAGCCAAACCTCCTTTGTGCAGACCTCTGTACCACTAGGTGTCATGGACGTTTCACAGAGGGAATGCTGGAAGGATTAATCTTTCAGGAAGAGTTCTGAAACAAATTTCCTTTGGCTCTCATCGCCTGTTTGTTGCCTTAAAGGCAGAGTACATGACACAGGTCATTAGGCAGATGTTTACTATCAGGCAGAGGTTTCATTCTAAAGATTATTGGCTCAAAGTCTTGGTGCCAGTTTTTTTTTTCAAACATGTTAACTTCATGGTTGCAAGTGATATTCTTCCTCTTTGGTATGTAGCAAATTAAGTCATCTGGTAGCAGCACACATAGTTTCAGTGCCTGATTCTGTTCTCTTTTGGACCAGTGTGAACCAAGAGCAATTTTTTACTTAGGGTAAGTAAGAAACAGGTGCATGGTAGATTAAATTTGAGTCTGTAGGTTTTAAACTGCTTTACTATTGCTACTCCAGCTCTTGAAGAAGTTGGTCTCACTGAACAGTAAACTGCAGTTGTAGTTTTGAGTGTTAGGCAGCTCTAGTATACATATGCAAACCCCCAAATGGAGTTAGCTGGCCCATGAAGCACTGTCAGCAAACAGCTGTGATGTGCAGGCTCGCCAGCGTTCTAGGGCGAGGTGACACACGAGGTGTCTGAAGCTGTAACATAATTGGTTTTTGTAATTTGGTTTTGTAGGGTTTATCTCTGTGGCCATCTGCAGATAGTTGTGCTTCTCAGTTTGGCTTTCCCCAAACCTCACTAGAGGTTGCCAGTGCAACAGCTCTACCAGTAAAGCCATTTTTATGAGCATTTTGTGGTCCTCATCACGCAGAAAGAGTGAGGCTGGTTTGAACAGGCCAGCAGGCTCCCTGGTTTAGTGGAAGGCTGGTGAGGAAGTCCTCAAAGACATCTGCCTACTGGCTGAGCTAGGGACTGGCCTCCAGCCATGGCTGATGTGCAGCGTTCTAAGCCAGCACAGGCACTGTCTGTCCATGTTGGGTGTAAACAAATAGCCATCAGTTACATTGCTTGGAATTGCTCTTCTAAATAAGAAGATGTAAATATTACGTGTGACTGTTACAAGACTGCAGTTCCGAGCTGTTGGAATAACACTTTCCGTATGTTTATTTGCCTTTTCAGGAAGCTGCTCTCTGCAGACAACTGCCCATGGACTCAGAAAACATGGTCCCCGTTCAGACTGCCGTGAACACTCCTGCCATGACACAAGACATGAGGCCTGTTACAAACAATGGATCCGATCCTTTCTTGAACAGGCAAGCTCCTGTCCTCTTCACCAGGCAATCGCTGCTGTTGCTCTCTCCTCACTTCTGAAGCTGCCTCGCTAAAGCAGTTTCCTGTAAAATGTTCTTTTGTACTTGCTGTGCGCAGGAGATGCAGCTGAGCGGCCGACCTGAAGTCTTTTTGTTTATACTCCAAGAAGGAATCTTAGAAAAATGAAACAAGCGGTGATAGGTGGTTTAATGGTACTGTAGGTGTGTGTAAAAGGCTGTAGATAGAATAGGTACATTACCTAAGTATAAATAAACTCAATATTTTTAGGCTGTCAGAACCGGTTTTATCCAGACAGTTATATATGCATGTGTGTATCTCAAAATTTAAGAGTGGCCTCACTGCAGTTGTTTTATATTTGGGTTGATGTAACATGACCACATCAGTGGCCAGCAGGTGAGAATGAGGCTTAATGACTCCGTATTTAATCTCTAATGTGCTGCGCTGCCTTTTTTTCAAACATCACTCTCAGGGACTGTGTCTACCAGAACATCTGTGCTGAGGCTTTTTCATGTTTCCATTGACAGTGGGCCGTACCATTCCAGGGAACAGAGTACCGACAGTGGCTTGGGATTGGGATGCTACAGTATACCAACGACACCCGAAGATTTCCTCAGCAACGTAGATGAGATGGATACAGGTGGATACTCTGATTTAGCTTAAAGTATAGTGATAGAAGGACTTGGTGTTATCACCAGTAATGTTTTGTAATTGCACAACTGAACGATAACCTCTCGCTTTCCTTTGCAAGAGAACAGACTGAGACTGCTCAGGGAGGAACGTCTAAAAGGTTCTAAAATGTCTAGAATGTTCTCAGCTTTAACTTAGGTCCAGATTCTACCCTTTTACCGTAGGTGGAAATTAAACAAAATAAGTAAAAATTGGAATATGTGAGACTTACAATTTGTGTTTTCATACCACAGTCCAAGATAGGAGGAGTAAAAATCTGGTCCTGGGTTACATTCTCAGTACAAATCACTGTGTTTTCTAACTCCGGGAAATCAGTCTCTTACAGTGGCAAAGTTGGATTTGCCTTCAAACAGACTGTATTTAGCTAGTTTAGATCTTGATATGCATTTGTTTTTATATCAGTGTCCTCAGGGTGTTTAAAATACCAAAATAAATTGCTAGGAAATTATAAGTCTTTTTCCAGATAGTGAAATTCTCAGCACTTCCTCACCTAATCTTCCTTTTAAAGTCATCAGAAGCTCTAGATAATGCAAAGAGGGAAGTTTGCTCTATTAAAGATTTTCATGCTTGTTATTAACTAAAGAAAAAGGTAAAGCATTATTGCAGAGCTAAACTGCTGAGGAACACCATTTTCAGTTATGCCCCGTGGCGAGCACTCACCCTTGTGCAGAGGGCAGGATGGAGGGTTTGCGTCAGGCTGGGCTGCATCGCTCCCTGTGCAGAGCAGCGAGCTCTGAACTGCCATGTGTCCCGAGTGAGCGGTCAGAGGCTGATTGCTTCGAACTCTGCTGGAAAGGGCCTTCCGTGCTTTGAGAGCAAAACAAGGATGTGAAATTATCTCTTAGAAGAACAGGAGTTCTGCAAGCAAATCTGGTGCTGAGGTCATGTTTGTAGAGGATAGGAAGCTCACGAGCGCTTATGGGAAAGGCAGGCTCTAATTTTTGTATCAATTGTGTTGTTTTCAATTACCCACAAGAAGAGGTTGGTGTTTCAAAAGTTCTTCTTTACTTTTCCTAGGAGAAACTATAGCACAGACGACAATGAACATAAATCCACAGCAAACACGTTTCCCTGATTTCCTCGACTGTCTTCCAGGAACAAATGTTGATCTTGGGACTCTAGAGTCAGAAGACTTGATCCCTATTCTCAACGATGTGGAGTCAGTACTCAACAAAAATGAGCCTTTCCTGACCTGGCTGTGATCACTCAATGCTGACTGGGCCTACAATGCGATTCAACGTTTCTTTTTCCTCTTGAGGTAGAGGTAGAATATCTGAAAAACCTCGAGAGATACAACTTACTGCCTTAATGACTTTTGTTATGTCATCATTGTGGTCAGTTTAGTATCTGCCTGGATTTGATTGACTAACTTAATATAAAATACATACATATATATATATAAAATACATATATGCATATATATTTCTTCCTTTTTTATAAAAGCACACTACTTTACACATCTGTGTTCTTCTTCACCTTTTCAGACCAGGCAGAAATGTTTCACTTTAAGGACAGAAAGCGGGTGCTGTTTGTGCATGTCCCTGACTGATCTCCCAGGAGCTGATTAACATCACAAACCCTTCTTGAATCGGGGAAGCTGACTGCTAGTCACTTGGTTCAAAAAGTGAGCACAGCTTCATCCCATGAGAGCAGGTTTATTATTATGTTTATGACAATAGTATCAGAAGCCGTTTTATCAACTTAACTTAAGCTTTAAAAACCTTTTTTTCATTCTTAGTAACTAACTGTGCTGTATGGAATACAGATTAAATCTGACCTGTATCAGCCATAATAATTCTCATTATCTATTTGTAAAGGCACAAACAGTACTATCGCAGTTTCTTTTTTCAGTATATTACTGTATAGTTTTCGGAAAATAGATACTTCTGATCAGAAAGTACCAGAATTGTTTAGCAATATTTTTACACTACAATTTTGTTTCAAAATAAGCCAGACTGGTACTGACTGCTGCCTTTTAAAAACAAAGCAATGTATTATAAACAAGCATTTTTTTAAAAGATCTTAGATTTTTATGTTTGTTATATTAAGCACTACATTTTTGTAACTTAGCACATGAACGAACAAATTTTTTATATATATAAAATCTGTGGCAAATAGCTTCAATTCAAAAACATGCTTTTAAAATCGGGTTTGAAAAATGTGGCACAACTCACGGATGTCACACGTAGTATGGGGAAAACCCCTTGCTCATACTGTGTTCCGTGACGTTTTTAACTGACAATGTCAAAACTCACGTGGTTGCGAAAGAAGAGGGTGAGTTTATCGGGGCAGTCCTGACGTACGGTGTGGTCACTCAGCTGGTGAAGTTGCCCAGTTCTTAAGTCTTCCACTTACTGTGACTGGTGCACAGGATGCAAGGCGCGTTCTGTGCGTGTCTACCTATTGTATATCCTACAAATACTTTATCAGAGGTTTGGGACTGAGGAGGCATCAAGGACATTAAGCTTGCAGTTCCCCTGAAATGCAAATGAAGTCCTAAAATTCTTAAATATTTTGAATTGCATTATTTATAATCTACGAATTTAAGCTTGTTATATTGGAAAATATGTCTTTTTACGAAAGGCATTAAAACTTTCATCTAAGCTTAATCCAGGCTGTGTAGAGAGAGGAGGAGATACAGCACTCGGTGTCAATGTGTGTTTGCCGGGTCTGGTAACTGTTAACAAGATCTTGCTGATGCACCAGAATATTGATCACTAAAGACTTTTCTCCATCTGGTTGGGTGAAGGTAGGTGAAAAGGTCAGAGATGAAGTGATGGGAATACGGAGTAGGTTTGGAAGAGAAATGACTACCTAACAAATGTAGATCCTTGCCAGGAAGGGTGGCTGCAGACAGGGTTACGCAGGAAAGGGATCACCAGTGTCCAGGGACAAACAGAACGGGAGAACTTGGTACAGTGAGCAGCCTTGTCAGTGGTGAGCTCTAGGCGAACGTGGTACCAGAAGGTGGAAAACAGAAAGCACACCCACTGAAATCTTGGAAAAAGAGATGGAAGGCAAAGCTACAGTCATGATGTTTTATTACACAGGTGCAAGTAGCTCTTTTTAGGTGTTTTTCTTGGGTTTTTTTAATAGAAAATGAGATGTGACAGCAGAGTTGTGTCTGCACAGAATTTAATTTCCAAATGGGCATTGTGTTTCTTTTATTCTTTTGGAGGGGTTGTTTGTTGTTTGTTCCCATTAGTTTTGCTCGTGCTAACTGTTGAGATGGCAGAAATTCCTTTTCAACAAACGGGGAACCCAGCAGGGCTGTCCAATATTACTATAATTATGACTAGTCTCTCCCTTCTAAGTATTTCTTCAGGTTGTCAGCCTAAGCGAGCAACAGATGGTCCTGTGGCTTTGTTCTTTAATGACATGGCTGGCTTTGGTAAAGAACTGGAAACTTTTTGCCATCTGGTTGTGATGCCAGCTGGTGAGGGCAGCTCGTCAGCACTGCATGACTGGCCTCACAAACTGAAAGCCCCTGGTGCTAGAACAGGCTCTGAGCTCTGCCGCGGTCCAGCCGATACAGCCCGTTGTTAGTCCGTGTTTAGAAATGCAGCTTGTTCACTTGCTATTAAGTCTGTACCACGGTAACTCCAGGTTTTGCCATAATAAAAGATACTCTGGGCAGACCAGGTTCTCAGGGGTGTAAGCAGCTGACTCGTGTGGACTGGTTTTCGTCAGCTGAAGGCTGTGCTTCTTACAGCGGAAATGGAGGCAGGTTTCTAGTGGAGTCACATCAGATCTTTATCAGAATTGTGAAGCCACAGACTTGGTGGTGGTTAAGTGTCTTGGTTCAAAGAGGTAAAAAATTCAGGAACTATGTTTCCATCTGAGTTCATCATAAAGCAGCAGCAGATTTGGACAGGAAGGTGCTGCGTGGAACAATGCTTCCGGGGTGAAACAACTGCCAGAGTCTTAGGTCAGATGTGGACTCAGCCATGAACCAAATAATGGTTAAGTTAAAAGCAATTCTTTACGCTGTAAAGAATCACTTTGTGATGGAGAGGAGGTGTCGGATAAAGTGCAGCAATAACAAAATCCATTCTTTAAAGGGCTCCTTTTTTCAGAGTTTCTGGCTTCAGACAGGCTTGTGGCAGGACTTTAAAGCATTCAAAGCCTCTGTAATCCCTGTGAAACTGAACTGATTGCTGACAGTCTTTCACTGCACTGTTCCAGGGTTTGGTCAGTTCCTTTTCTGAATATCGCTGTCTGCTCGCAGCACAGACACAGCCAAGGTGCCAGCTGGACCGCTGGACTGCTGACCCTCACACATGAGTCTTGGTGATACAGCCGTAATGGGATGTTGTTAGCTGCTGTTTGTATTCTGGAAATACTGTTAGAGTATAACTGGGGCAGGGAGGATTTAAATGTCTATTTTAAATACAGAAAAATATGGGTGTTCAGATAAACGTGGTTCCTAATGCGCTACATCCCTGTACATGCTTGTACTTCAGCTGTTTTTATTTACTTTTTTCATTTTGTTACACAACATGTATTTGTTTTTAATTTTGAGTACCTTGCAACAGACTGTATGTATGAAAAGCAATCAGATCAAACTGTTGTATCCAGGGTTTGAATCTGTGGTTTTTTTATTTCTTCGATCTTGTACAAGAAAAACAATTACAAATGAACTCAAAAATTGTGGATGCATATTGGTTTATTAAATTCTTTTTTTTTCCTTTGGAGTATTTTAGTATGTGCTTCCCAGGGAACTGTATGATACTGCTTGGAGTAAAGGTACAGACGTGCTCTTCTGTGTGAAGGCGCACGTTCAGAAGTGAATGGTTCACACAGAGGGAACGGGTTACTTCACCGTCACACTCCAGTTCAGCAGTAGTTTGTTATGGCCATCGGCGGTGCCTACAGTTTCACTCGGAATGCTCACAACATGCTCCTCAGTGCCACCCCTGCTTGTTTCTTTTGGTGGCACTTGTAGTTCATAATTCACTGCCACAAACATTTGGTTATGATTTGTTTAATACTGTTGTCTCTAAGCAGAACAGTTGGCACCAAGGCTGTTTGCTGTCTGGTTCTGGTTTGGAAGCTGAAATCGAGCACTGTGTCCAGTCTGATCCCTGATTCGAGAAGTTGACATTAAGAAACTACCTGCCTTGTGTCCTAGAAACAAGCCATGGAACCTGAACATCCTGGACCTGTATTTGATTATCTGGTCTTCACTGTCATATTTGACATGGGTGATTTCAGAGCCAATGCAACTGTTACCAGTAATTAATTTTAATACTCTTCCTTGGATCATTCCCTTACATAATTTTTTCTGGTTAATGGTTAGTCTGCTTCTAACAGTATCTTGCCTTTGCAGAAGAAAGCTCTGGAACCTCCACCAAAGAGAGGTGCAAAGTGCATTGAGAAATGTGTGTATTAATTCATGGCTTATTTACTCAGGAATATTAATTAAGTTTCTTTGTCAGAAACACTGGACGTGTGTTTGTTTATAAAGGTAATTTGGTTTGTTCCTAATGCTGCCAGCTCACCTCTGGGAAGGTACCGCCCTGTCCTCCAGTGGTGCTTCATGCGCATCGGCGCTTCTGTGCGGTGTCACCCAAGAGCCACAGTAAGCCCATTCATCGGGGAGGGATTTCCTGCGACTGTGGCGCACTGAAAACCCCAACGGTTCAGAGGACGCGCAGCAGAGCTCTGGCTTTCCCAGCCAGCGGCTGAGCGCAGTGCCGCCGAAGGGCCTGCTGCTCTG
>NW_010428316.1:0-4001 GCF_000710305.1 Buceros rhinoceros silvestris | reverse complement strand
GGTTCCTCCATGTTGAACCCAGGACAGTGTAGCACTATCAGGGTGATGCATAATTTAAGGAACATCTTCACAGGGTCATGTAAACTAAGTTAAGACATCTCTGCATGGTAGTTTACCATTTAGCAACAGCTTGATCTTGATCTTAGCGCTCCTTATCTCAGGTCTTTTCTTGAACACCCAGTGCCTAACCGGCCCTCCTCCAGTAAGTATTTGTGCAATAAGTATCTTGACTCACTAATACCTTTTTTGAATGTCAGCCTCCTTTTCCAGACCCTTTATCCGGTGAGTCTGAATTATTTTGAAATCCCATCCCTGAATATATGGTCCCTTTCACTACTACAGAACCTGGAGATTTATTTGGAAATGTAAATTGAATGTCCACATGGATGAATAATTAGAGAGCGTGGAACAATACCAGACCCCTGCAAAACCACACGAAATAGGTCCTTCCATGTCAGTAGTGAGCTGCTAATTGTTACACCATAGCTAGAGCTAAACTGCTGGTTTTATTCCCACCTTATGGCAGTTTCATGACCCTATTCCTTGGCGATACGGTTGTCAAACGAAAGAAATGTGTCAGAAGTCTTATAAAGTCATTATTTGTCACATGATGTTTCTTTTCTTACATTCCAGGAGTGTTGCTCATCACTAATAGACATCAGATGGTTTGGGCATAGGGCTTCGTTCTTGACAAATCCAGATTGGCTGTGGGGTGGGACCCAGGCTCTGTTTCCACATCTTCTTAATACCGCTGCAGTGGCCATTTGACAGTGAAGTCCAGCCTGCTACGTATAGTGTGCAAAAACGTAAAGGTGGGTCCTGTCTGAGAGAAACTCAGAATCTTTAGGTTAAGATATGACGAAGCGGAAAACAAAATTAGGGTGAAGAGTAGACGAACTGTTTTTAAAAAGGCTCTAGACTGATATTGGCACTTACGGCTAAAATTTGACAACTGAAAAATCTTAGGGATGGATAAGGAGTGTTTATTTTGTAATAAGCTTTTAAAAAAATATGTCTAATTTGCTGAAGAAATTTTCGAAAAGACTGTTGAAGCATGTTATCAAGTTTTTCTTGAGTAAGTAATGTAGGTGATGTTCCCCAGAGAGTAGTACAGAATCCGAGCTGTTTGCAGTTTGATCGGTTTCCAGCGTTTTCCTGTGGTTTTCAGTCCATGCCCTGACCCCTGTTTCTCTGTCATAGACTAGAGGATTTCAGCGGTGGACTAGATGGTCTCCTGATGTTTTGTGTTCGTCAAAACATTTATAAAACGTGTCTTTGTTGTTCAACTCGGACTAATTGACTTGTCACTTTCAAAACATGTTTCTTGTAGCTCCTATATTGTAGCAGATAAGTAAAACAACCTTGCATTTTTCTGAGCAGTGCTTTGCTTAAATACTTCTTTATTTCATCTACCTGTCAATATTTTTAATGAATGCTGTAAAAAATAGCCAATTTTAATATTACCTCAGATTATGCCAAACACATTTTGGTTTCATCTCTTTGTTTTGCCTTGAACAGATTTCGGCTATTCTGTGCTGAGCCCCCCTGAAGATCTGTACTAGCTAAACGCGCACTGAGGGCTAATGCGGACACCCGTTTCGTGTTATGGCCAGGAGAGTACTTAGGCCAGTTAGCCAATCTGTCATGGATATGAGCAAAGAGTGCTAAACATCCACAATTTCAGGTTTTGTTTTTTTCCGTGCTTGTTAACAGAAAATAGGTAGGCAATGTTCCCCAAATTCATCCTTAGCATCTCCTTTGGTTGCGGAGTTTTCACAAAGATGACAGATTCTCCCCTGTGTTTAATCTTGTTTGTGCTGCAGATGCTTCCTGGGAGTCTTGTTATACACTCTTTTTATCTGGGCTGTGTGTTTCTTATTTCTCCTCAGCAATGATTGTGTTCTTTCCTAACACAGCTAAACATGGAAACATTTCCATATACTTAGTGGGTCCTGGGAATTTTCCTTTCAGTTTTGAGCAAACAACAAGCTGACAAGCTTCTTCTTGGCATGACACAGCATGTGTTAATCTACATCGTTTCCAGGCTACTTTGTTCATAGTTAATTTGTTAAATTCTTTGTGAGAACAGACATGTTCCCCACTGAGCCATCGGCACAGCTGCGAGGAGAGCCAGTGGCCAAACAGAGCCCACTGTGCGCTCGCTGTGTATTCAGAGCTGGGATGTGAAGTCAGACTCAGGGCAGCGTCCTCAGAAGAGCACACAACTGCTTCGGGGTCACCTTTGTACCCGGGACTAATGCTAACACCAGCCACTGCCCCCAGAGTTGTGTGCTGCCTCAACAGTTACCCTGTAAAAGGGAGAAAAGAACAGTGCTTTTAGTCACCGCTTTTCTTCTCAAGATCTGTGATGCCATTTTCACGCTTTTTAAATGCAATTTCAACTCATGCTGCATATGGCGCTGTGCAGTTTCTCTGATGTACTATAGTTACAATATACTACCCAAAAGAATAAGTAAAACATTGCTGATGAAGAGAGATCAGATAGTGTTACTCTGCCGCAGAACAAAACAAAAAACAAACAAACAAAAACCCAACAACAACAAAAACAACCAAAAAAAGATTAAAAGGAGAGAAATTGAGTCATAGCTCTGACTTAACCTTGGTATTCACAAACAGCATATTCCTATCGAGTATTGTTTAAGGTGATAGTGTCATAAGATCCCTCAAAATATTAAGGAAAAACCCCTGCAGAGCCTAGAAGTCCCAGCTGATCTTTCTCTTTTCTTCTGCAAGGCTCTGAATTTCAACTCCTCTGTCCCCCAAAATCAGGTCTCCTCAAAATACCCCAGGCTGCACGTCAGCCACTTGTGTCAATGCTGGTGGAAGCAAGAGAGATTAAGCCCTTTGTGTCTATCCCTGTTTTTATGGAAGGCCTTTGAAAGGCCATTGATATGAAAATGCCATTTGACAAAGGGCCTGTGGACACCTCACACTTTGTGCATCCCCATACATTTCTGTGAAAGATTAGGAGGAATGCACCACTGCAAATTCCTTTGCACATAGGGCATGTTGTCCGACTTACTTCTGTGACTCTCATTAATTTTATGTTGTATTCAGATGCCTATGTATGAGTGAAAAATGAAAACACTTTTCTGTTTCAGAAGCCTCGTTCTGTTACAAGAATCCGAAGAGTCTTTTTGTCTAGCTGTTGAAGCTTCAGGTGAGTCTGCAAGGTAAGGAACCCCTTCTTTAATGAAGTGCTAAATGTCCACTGTCTATTGCACTGCCGGACTTCGCACCAGAAGCAGCTTTCCTTATGCTCCTGTTGGTCAGTCTCTGTGATCTGGAGGTAAACGTGGACAGTGCTGCCATCAGTAACGTTCACAGCTAACAGAGTCCTGGAGAAACAGGCTGTCTGGACAGATATTAACATGTAAAGGGATATTTAGACATCCCATATCAGAGGATTTAATTTCATCTTGTCAGCTGTTTTTCTACACCTTTGTTATATTCAGGAAGGCTGGTTGACCATGAGGTGACGTGTGGGACCCTTTTTTTTCTTTAAACTTCATTACACAGCTGCGCGAGTGTATTGCCTGCAAGTTTATGAAGCTGGTTCTGCCAACGGGAGAAGATTAAGACAAGGTCCAAAGTGTGTGTAGCTGGCTGTGTCTTACAGAAGTAAATAAATGCTTGAATGAATAAGGAAGGAGGAGAAAGCTGCGTTTTCTGGAGATTCAGTTCCTACATTCCCACATCACGAGGCAGAGTTTTGAAAGTGCTCAGCTCCCTACAGCTCACATGGAGAACAAGGAGAGTTCTTGGGAGTCAAGCTTTCTTAAAAAGTTGTCCTCTTAAGTTAGACACGGGATAAATTTTGGATGATACCAGTACTATCTTGTGTTGCTTGGGGTAGACAGAGGAAAGAAGAATGACTGCCTGAGACACACACATGCTCTTCTTTCTACCTTGCTTGAGTGCTTGTCCTGGGTTCAACATGGAGGAACTTGATGCTCCCATGTTGTCCAGCTTTCTTCTTC
>NW_010428315.1:3320-16237 GCF_000710305.1 Buceros rhinoceros silvestris | reverse complement strand
AATGCTACCCCAGGAATATTTAGTTACGGTTCCAGAATCCACAAATTTATAACTCAGAGCTGACAAAGCGAAGCATCCATGCAAATATAAGTCCTTTAACACACCTCATTGACCAATTCTTTCCCCCATATATTTCACTTTAAGTATATATATATATACATATATATATATACACCACAGTGAAATGACAAAAACAACGTCGCTTTCCTGTAGCATTTTTGGAATAATTTTCACAGTTTTTAACAAATAGTTTCTGTCACTCATTTTCCCATTTCTAGGACAGATGATGGACAGGACACAGCCACACTTTGACTGTAGAAAAGACTTATTAAAGAAATGTGTCACACTGAGGAAACATGATTATTCTCACACAATGGAACTTCTAACAAACAGAATGGCCATAATCTCTTATTTTGCAGAAAAAGGGACTACATCCAACTTCTGCTGAAACTGTAAGAAAGACTGTCGCTACCTAGTTCAGCCAATTTTTAACTCCTGGACTCCAGAAGAAATTTTCATACTGCAAAGAGCTTCTCTGGCATGTTTAAAAAAAAGGTAATCAAAACCCCCTTTGCAATGTTCTCCTCCCTTTAGGTGTAAAACCAATGGGATATTTTATGATTACGGACCCATGTTCACTCTGGAGTCATCAGCTATAAAAACTATTGACTATCAGAAAATTCTGGGCCATCATGTGGTTATGAGTCTCTCGAGTCCAGCACTTTTAAGGCTGACCCTGAATCATCCCGACCTTTACTCAGCTGCTGAAATGTCTGTGCCTTATGCTACAGGAAAGAAATTTCTGCCTTAAAACGTTCTTGACCTTGTTCAGCGAATTCCTCATGCCATAACTGACTTGCTTTTAGTTGCCAATAAAGCTTAGTCAAGGAGTTTCGAGATGACATACTAAAGTTGCAGAAGTTGCACTCCAGGAGCATTTACAACTTCTGAGAACTCAGAGCTCCCTCCTAGCACCATGAACTCCAGACCGCTGTGGATGCTCTGCCTTTCGCTTCTCTTTCTATGAATTGTGTGATTTCTGCAAGCACACTTCAGCATATTGTACTTACATCAACACTTACTAATGCGTAGCAAAACTTTTGACAAATACGGTCTGTTCTGGGTATGTACAAACAGTGAAAATAATGTGGAGCTACAGAGTCATCATTATTTTCTAAGCCCTGTGTTCTCTTTAGCACAACAGATGTCCACTGAGAAGAAAAATATGTTTCCAATGCTTTTAAAATTACTCGGATTTTTCCTCCACAAACATTTCCTATAAAAGCTGTTCCTGAGAAAAGTGAGCGACCAAAAGCCCCTTTTGGAGCTGTCCTGGTGAACCCTGTGTTCACAGATTTCCACTTTCCTCTCCTTCTAGGGCCCTGAATGAGGCCTCTGGTTTGAGAAGTTCCCAGTAAATGGAGGACTGTGCAGTAGTAAAATGTCCATTCAGCAGCCATGAACAGATGCATTTTTATTTGTGAAATAAAACCTGGGTTTTAAGGAGTGACATTCTGAGACATTAACAATACCATGGTGCCACATCAACTCTGTTACAATAGGTTTTAAACCAATTTGCCATAAATATTTGTGTACAACCAAAAAAACCCAGCCCAAGTGTACTAAATTGACACCTAGATAGTCGTTTCTAACTAGTGCAGGCCAGAAGGTTACCTGTTGGGTTCAGTTAATCTTGGCAAAAACACACTTGTGTCGTGGTGAACCATGAAGAAAAATAATGAGGCGACAAAACCAAAGTGCTTCCCTTACAGTGCGGACTTTGGACTGTATGAATCCAGTTTGCACTGAAAATAAGCAACTCCCCAGCGTGATGAGAGTAGTAGGTCAATGAAAAGCAGGACAAAGAGCTGGGTTTGGAAGGGAAGAAGGGAATTCAGTGATTTTGTAAGATCCCAGTTTCCATCAGCTGGGTAACAAGCCCTTTACGACTTGTTTCCTCTGAAACTCTACAGATTGTATCAAGGTAATAAACATGGAATATTATCATCTCGCTTGGCACTTCTTTAGAATGTTCATCCTGTGAATCTCGAAAGACTTCACAAACCTCTGGCAAAGGCTGCCTTAAAGTTCTGGACAAGTTTCCCTGAATGTTATCAGCAACTTATAGACAGAAAGAAAGAAAAAAACCCCCCACAATAAAAAAATCATAACAGCCAGATATTTTTCCATTATATTAACATCTAGGGATACCCACTGAGGTAAAAAACCATACAGTGAGAGATTAAATTTTTGTAGTATAAATAAACATGGGAAGTAGCAAACGGCCACCCCTAATTTGCAGAGAAGAAAAAGGCGATACGTAACGTGTCCACATCAGGCAGGAGTAGAGAGGGGACACTTGGAGCATAGTTATCCTGGGGCCCATGACAATTCCCAAGACATAAGTATAGTACAAGATAATGCTCTTTTTTTTACAGTAGTAAAGGGCATGTAAGTCACATATGAGAGTGTATCAGCTGAGGGGAAGTTTAGGAAAACAGTAACACGGAGTTAGTTTCTTTTTTAGTGACATCATGAACATCTCTGAACCCTCCACCAACTGGGGAAGGATGTTGTCTTCTATGTCCTATTCACCGTTTCTTTTCTGGCTCTGAGATAAAACTGGGACAGGTGGAGAGGTGGCCTAAACTGGCTTTTTTTTTTGTTCTTGGACAGAGTCTACTCTCAAGTGAAGTGGAAGAAGAGTGTCAATATAGCATTTACTACTCTGTGGAGGAAGAAGTGCTGTTGCTCTTCAGTCAAACTGCTCTGTGAAATGCAAGACTCTGCCCAACACGGGTAATGAAGAGATGATAACAAACAAAAATCCTGTTTTATTTACACGTACCGAACGGTCACGCTCTGCAGACAGTAAACTGATCAGTTCAGCTCCAAACCCACAACCCAGCTCAAGCCAGGAGAAGCCAGATGTACTTTTTAAACTAGAATTTTTACTATGGCTGTTAGAAGCAGATCAGAGAGGTGGAGAATAGAAGTACTGACATATTACAGCATCCTGCAGATCCTCTCCCGAGAGCTGACAACTGTTCCTCGTACACCTGGAACTGCACAAGCACCGTAGGTGTGTGGAGAGAGACACGGAAAACCAGCCACGACACATCGAACCGAAGAGAATGAGGAAGCCAGGGACGAGATGATGAGAGCCAATGGCTTTCCACAAAGGTGGACTGGAATACGAAGGGTAGATGGGTTGAAAGATCTCTCACAAAGATGATTTGTCGGGACTCAGCACTTCCATGTAGCCCCATGAAAGAAATACGCTGCCTGTAACCGGGATTTTCCTTTCAGCAAGTTTGACTATTTGGGGTTTAGTTCAACCTCCGCAGTCAGCTTCTGGAGAACTTTTGACTTCATTGTCTGAAATCTAAGCCGCAGCGGTTTTACTTTCACAGGAATTAGTTTTGTCAGACAAAAGGGCGACAAAGCCGAAGGCAAAGCACCCCTGGTTCTGCTCAGGCACCGCCGCTACCGCCTGTCTCCATCTCAACGCAGGACTATTCGGTGAGCTTCAGGGACCTGGTGCCATCTGGTGGACAGACATCGGAGGCCACTGCACGCCCTGCCACACCGGCAGAGCGCAGTCGCTCTCACACAGCCCAGGGTGGAAGGGACTTCCAAAGATCATCTGGTCCAGCCTTTCCATTTTCTCTCTGAAGTGGATTTTGGGACAGCAGGACAGCTGTGTAGCTGCTGTGTCTTCTGTAGCCATCAGGAGCAAGAGCCAAGGTCCCCGGACCTGCGCGAATGTCCAAAATCTCGCTGACTGAACAGCCACATCAAACTGTGTTTGCAGAATCACACCTGCTTAACCCTTTGGATTATATTCCTCACAGCAGCGATCTAAAGCAGAAGATATGCTGTTGCTTCACGTAGAACAGAACTTCAAAGAAGTTTTAGTAAAGATCATTGAATAAGGAGAGGAGAAAGAAGAGGAAGAGTGAAGCTCAAACCGGCTCCCAGCCTGGGTGCCTGAATGGCAGAAGACAGAATTACTGGAAAAAACTTGTGTCAGAGAGAAGTGCCAGATGGACTAGAGTAGTTTCTTCCATAGTGATCAGGGATGCTCTGCTTTCGCTGAGAAGGTCACAGGCCAGTGTCCTCCGTATATCGTAATAGATAAACACCAAGTGAAAACGAACATTTGAACCGTGCCTGAACAGTTTCCAGAGCAGCCAGGCCATCGTGACAGCGCACATACCTCCACAAGGCAGAACCTAACAGAGAGCCGGAACGTCTCAGCATTTTCCCACCTGGCTGTACTTGCAAGAAATATTTCTGTCACTGTATATTCTCACTACAAGGTGACAAAATTGGCTAACAAATACACCGCTCCTTTTTAATGTACAACATGACTGTGCTTTAGTCAGTGCTTCTTGTCTCATTAAAAAGTAAAACAATTTCTCATCAGCACAGAGTAATTGGTGCCGTTGATCTGTAGACAGAGGCTTCCCTATCACTGCCACATCTTGAAACACGGAGTCGTATTTCATTGGAAAGTCCCCAAAAGGATTCTGTTCTTACTTCAAAGGAGTTACTATCCAGCATCTGAGAGGTTTCTAAGAACCCCAGAAGGATTTGTTGGATTTATTTCTGCAGTAAATGCCACGAGTATACTTGAGTCATTTATTTTTCTGGTGCTTATTGTCAGGAAGAGACAAAGTTACAGGTCACACACCTCTCAGTCCAAACAGAGATCCCCCAAAAAGCTTGGATAAGCTTCTTGCCCATGAATGTGCATCAGAAACATGATATGATGTAACATAGGTAGCCTTTGTCCACCTACGTTCCACCTAAGGAATAGAAAATAATACACGCCAGGGAACTTGGAGTAAAAATTCTTTTGGTGTGTTTTCCTTCTTTTAAAAAACTCTCTAATGAGCTGGGCATCATCAGGTATCTGCGTCCTTTTGTCTCCCCCATCATCCTTTTCTCTTCAGTTGTATCAGCATTATTGGCCATCACGAGATGGGTTCTAGTGATGGAGATACACTAGTTAAAAGTTCTTTATCGCACATTTATCACGTCCAAAACGAAGTGCTCATAACCCTCTATTTTGCAATCTCTTTTCCGAATTCATTTCAACAGGGTCCTGATCTCAGGGGTCAGTCAGTATGGCCTCAAAGTAAAGTCCATATAAACACCAAGGCAGAAGGTATTTATAAGATACTGGACAGAGAAGCAGTGTGACCAAATTACAAGATCAAATACCAGTTTCTCCAGACTCAATCATCAGCTGCAAAGGAAAAAGAATTGGCAGGAACATATTCCTAATGTGTTGTTTCAGTAAAAGCAGCTCATTATTTGAAGTGAGAAACTCTCCCTCAGTCTACAAAAGCTGAGATTTACAGGATGATCCCCATCTGGCTTGGGATGACATCAAGACTTTTCAATGTGGTATCCAAAACAGGCAGTAGGCCCATGGTTAGTGTATTAACACGGTGTGCAGAAGCCACGGCTGAACCCTTCCTTTCCCTAATTTGAGGAAGACTGTCACCAGCATCTGCTATCTCTCAGGTAGGTTTTATCTGTACGCTGCCTTGATGTGGACTCTGGTAAGACTCACCTCTCCATCTCTGCAACAACTAGGGTGTTCGTTACTTCACAGAGGAGATCTTCACATTAAAAGCAGCTCAGATAAAGGCCTGGCTATTTGTGATTGAGCGTAGAGGCTCGTTTACTTTGCTGTTTTTAAAGGCAGGATCCCAGTCAATGTTTCTTGTAGCCAAGGAGAATTTGAGTTCAAAGGAATTTAAATTGTGTCCCAACAAAGCACTATAGCACAGAAACAGGATAGAAAGCTTGGATGTGTGTTCTGGATCTGGTTTATAACTAGAGGGTTTGGGGCCCATGCAGTACTAAAAAGATTTCCAGTGATTTCAAGCCCTACAGCCAGATCTCTTGGGTGAAGTTTCCTGTTATACAGTACCGCTGTACATACGCTTAGTTGCACAATTTCCTTTGCAAGTGAAGAAAAACCCCAACTGCTATCATTAGTCTGTGGCTTTGCAATCTGGCGTATTACCCGGGTGAGCACCAAGGAACTGGAACACGCTCTGCAGCTTTTCACAGGTTTGCCTATAGAAGTTGTGACTAGTGGTAACAGCTTTGGCACCTTCTCTGGTGTTTGCTACTGCCAGAAGAAATCCTGTACTAACTAAAAATATTGGGTGTATGGCACTCACAGGTTTCTCATCAGAGGATCTTCTGCTTATGTCTTGTAGAAGACATACGGTATCTCTGTCCTTGCTGCTTTACTGCTTCTCATTTAACTGAGTTCCATTTCATGCATGTGATCCATTGTCTTCAGGGCTAAGACAGAAACACCAACCTGTGAGCTGCCTACACCAAGGACCAAGTTTATCTAACTGCTTTAATCAGTCGCTGTGAGGAAGAGGGTGCTGGCACTTTGGGAAAGCTGGGGATGTTAGTGTCAGGCTAACGCAAAGAAAGAGACAAGCTCCTTTGACCGTGTGCAGGAGCAGGAGAAGAACCTTTTGGGACAGTGAGAACTTAATAGACGGTGCAGAGAGAGAAAACCTGTACTAGTCATAAAAGCAACTTGTCCATTAGAATCAGGAAATGTTAATGTTCTAGGTTAGCTTTTGAAGCACCTTCGGGGTTTTCTCTGAGGATCTGAACTGAGAAGCCAGAGATGGAGGGGTGTTGAGGGCAGCCTGCTCTCTCTCAGCAAGAAGGGGTCTCTGTGCCCAGTTGTGCTTTGGTCCCCTGACAGCTCCAAGCACAACAGCCTGGAGGATGCCGTAGCTTCTTCCATGTGCAGGTCGCCCAGAGCACTCTGCTGTCCCATGGAGTTAACAGGCCAATATCCACTGAGCAGAAATTTCATGGGGTATTAGCTTGCCTGAGAAGGTAGTTAATAAGCCAAGGGCCAATTTTAAACAAAATCCTGCTCGTCTGGGACAAATGTTTTTCCCAAAAGTGGCACTTACGGAGTGTCATCCAGCCGCTGGATTTTGAAGTAAGCTGTGAAAAGCACATTGCTAGCAAAGCACATGAAGCTAGCTAAAGTCAAGGGCTTAGCTGTTCCCTTCAAAGAAGGACAGGAACTTGCTGTTTTGAAGCAAAATATCCTAGATACCATAATTTCCAGTCAAAAAAAGGAAAACTTACACTCCATTTTAAATAATATACTTTGTCTCAGACCAGGCTGTGTGCTTTTGATATTTATAGAGAAATACTGGCGCATTTGGATAGAAGTGATGTGTCCAAAGAGGATGGGTAGTCCTGGCTGATTCTGAGCCTTGACATCTTCAGAAAATCATATAAAACCTACTGCTTGAACTAGTCTGAAAATTTGCACTGAAACACATGAACAGAGCCCTAAAAGACAGCATATGCTGACCTGAGGAAAAAAAAGTCAGACTCAGAAAGTTCAGTAGACCCACTTTGAAACCTAATATGTCTCCAAACCATTATGATAAAAGCAGCAAAAATTGCAGGGGTTTAGGATGAACAAATCAGAGTGGGGTATGAAACTCCCAATGTGATCTAGTCTATGATTACTATAAGCTATTAACCAAACCAGAGACAAACCTCTTTCCTCAAAACACCCTGAGAAAGTGAAAAAGTGGGAACCTGACTTCAAAAGCTCTTCAACATGGTAACAGTAGATCAAGTGTATTTTGATTAGAAAAAGACTCAGGCTGTAGCATACAGGGCTGGCTCTGGACCTGACCTGCTCCAGCCTGGCTGCCACGTTTGAGCCAGGGCCTCTTACTTTTGCTGTGGACATAAAGAAGGAAAAATTCTCTGCTGTAACGTTGGTGTGAGTCCAAACTGATACTAAAATTACTAGAGTTTCTGGTCATTTACTCTACTGGGAAGTTTTATCGCTGCAGATCAGCATTAGTCATCCATTATGTTGTAAGTCAAGGCCAAACAAAGTCATCGCATATTAAATTGTGAAGTCCAAAGAAAGTAAAAGTGAAATCTAGAGTATCAGTAATCTGATGTTGGCTTTACTAGAACCAGTATGTCACCCAGAAAAGTATCTGTAGGAATTCAGGTTTTGTTTTATATATGTAACGCATGTTACATAGTATGCTTCTCTTCTGAGAAGCGAGGGCCTTAGGTAAATACATCCATGAACTTGATTTGATTTAGAATTGCACTTGTAATCAACTGTTTTTAAGGGTAGGAGGGCAAGAATTATTTTACCTTACTGTAACCTCCAGGTTTGGACCTTTCTGCTATCTGAAACTGGAGGAAAACATCAGCTGCCCAGCAGCACATTTGTTCTACATGTACTATATGACCTCAGAAGCCATGTTGCGTTGCTGTAGAAGCCTCCTCCATTCTTTGAGGCACTTTCCTGGAAAAACAAGTTAATTTTAATTAACCAGGAAGTTTACATGAGTCACTGTAGAAAGCTCACCATAATAAAATAATATTTTACCAAAATTTGGCAAAGTCTCTGTCCTCATTGCTGGTATTTGCATGCTAAAATATCCAATAATGTTATCTTACCCCTCGGAATAACACAGCTCGGCTCCAGATGTACTTTAATCTTCCTTACTGCTGCTGCCAAATTTCTACTTTCTGTCTTCCATCTGCTTAGTGCTCTCGCCATGAGAGACAATAGGTCTGTGTCCCTTCCTTCCTATACGTTCAGCTCTTAATGGCTGCTGTTTTCAAACACTTTGTTGGGGCCGTTCGAAAAGGAGATTCCTTTTGAAGAGTAGATAACAAACAACATGCTAGAAACAACGTACCTGTACAACTAGTCTTACCCAATCTCATGTCCCAGGTCAGCATAAGTGAGACTCCAAAAAGCGTGAAATATCCAAAGAGAAACTACAATGAATCAGGTTCCCCGATGCTGCAGGGATTTGGGGTATTTGCTGAAACCCATGGACTGCCACTGGGCTGCTGATATCTCTCCTCTTTCCCCCTCTCCTCCTCAAGGATTGGCCTGGCTTATGGTAAATATAGCTTTGTTCCTACAGATGCCAGGCGAACTGCCGCTGAATCAAACCCACCCCTTCTCAGATCAATAGGTGGGGAGGAAGGGAGAGCCCCTTTGAGGCAGGAGACGAGAGAGGTGAAGGAGCCCTGGGAGGAGCACCTAGATAGAGAGCTCAGTCCATCCCTGTTAGTCCTTCCTAGCACCATGCCACCTCTTTTAAATCACAGGGCAGCTTCTTGAGGGACCATCAGTTCCTTGGCCTGCTGGCAGGCACGTACTGTAGTTCTGAACCTCCATCAGGGACAAGGTTATTTAACCTTAAAAACAGCATGAGTGGAAAATAGCAAGAACATATTTGGATTATACTGGGATACTCTACTATGAAACAGGAAGAGCTACCTGGGTAAGTCAAACACTGCCTTTGGGTTTCTGCCAGGATATAAAGGTTTTCCAGCTACGAACTTCTGTAGCATTAAATGGTGCCTTATTGCCAGGCAATGTGCTGGGGTATGACCACGTGAATCCACTTCAGAGTGTGTAATCAAGAGTAAAACCATTAATAATGTTGCTTAACATGCTAATGCTATTTACATTCCGGTTTTACTACCAGTTTTCTGTAATTTTTGCCTAAACAAGTAGTTCCACCAGAAGCTTATCTTTGAAAACCATGTGGTTTATAGTTCACTGTGAAAAGCAGTGGTAGTTTTCTTGTGCTTCCAGTATTTATAAAGTATTTTTCCATGTTATTAGACACTAGTCGATACCACATTTCAGCCTTGCCCTCCTGGCTTACTCCCTACCCAGCCACCTATTTGCATGAAACTTTCAGGCATGTAATATCTGAGATTGTTGCCCTCTGCCTGAACCAGACAATGGATTGTAAAATTTGGAAGAGAACAATGCACAAACACAACACCCTTGGTTGATTGCAGCATCATCGCCTATGGAAATTAAATTGAAAAAAAAAGAATCAAACAAAAATGTCACGCACTGAGCTGGACTTCGTGGCTCTCAGAAGCTGTTCATCATCGTGGCCAGAACACAAGAACGGCTGATAACCTGATAAGGTTTTTCTCTCAAGGCTCATTATTTATTATGCAGTAATTCCATACAAAGGTTCTTAATAGCAGCCATAGCACTTCTTTATTCACGAGTAAATGTGCTGAGTAAATGCTTGTAAAACTTTATGAGCTCAGTTGCCTCAAAGCACTTACAGCTCAGGTCTGATTAATGAATCATGCATGTGCACGTTGTCTCATGTCTCCCCCTCACCTTTCAGGGCAACACTCCACTGAGATTGGGTCACATCCCAGGCAACGAGCTCCTCTACGCTGCCTGAGCGGTGGGGTTGGGGGAGTTTTGTTACCTAACTCTGACAGACACGAGTGCCCTTGTAGCAGAGCTGTAGCAGAGATTTCATTTACTTTTTTTCTCCCACACATGGTCCACCAGCCGTTGCCTTCATCTCACACCCTCCCTGCTTTGCTTGTTGCTGCTGCTGAACACCCACACCCTCATCAACGATTTCATTATTTCACGGCGTGACCCCGATGAGACTTCAGGGTGTGAAGCAGCAGCCTGGTTCTGCTCAATCTTGTGGAGAGCTCCCACTAGGTGGCACCGACTCTCTGACATTCTTCTCCCCACCCTGCAGATGAACTTCCCTTGCTTTGCTCCAGAAGTTCTCTCCCTTTCGGCAGCATTTCCAAGCACTGAGCTCATCGGTTTTAATAACTGCAAAAACAAACAGCTCCTGGGATCTTTTTTCCTGTCTTTACAGTGCTGCACGGATCCAAGCCCAAAGATGCTTTTTCACAGACAGATCAATTTCTGGTGTTATTTCTACAGCTAGTTCAAGAACTTTACTAGTATCACCATTAATTACTTCCTTCAGGACCATCTTCATGCAACAAGTCCTTGGTGGTTCTTTACTTTGTCATCCTCACTAACATGTGCATGTGTAATAAACTGGAGCTCTTCAAGAACACGTTATCTCAGACAGACCGACGAGCTGGACAGATGGGGTACTGATGCGGCAGTGACTGAGAGCTGCCAGCAGACATTTATCTTCTGGAAATGGAAGGAGGGAGAGAGAATGCAACACAAAACCCTTTCATGGGAACTCAAACAGAAACCAGGCAAAATGTGGTGCAATGAGGTTTTGGTAACAAATTTAAAAAAAATAATTCTCTCACCAGGAAGTAGTGAAGAATAATCCCTCACCAATAGGACTGAAGTAATTTTGGACATCTTGGACATGAAATATTCACAAAGATGAACAATTTAAACACAGTGAAGAGCTATACTTGTGTCAGTGAAATGGAGACAAGGATCACCACATCCCCTAGTGTCCGTTGGGCATCGAACCCTCTGCACACTGGGACCATGTCAATCCTACAGCAGCTCAAACAGTAAAAAATTCCCCTCAAATTCTTCAAGCCATTTGAGCTACCAGTAAGACAGAGACTCGCACAAAAAGTAAACACCAACCAAGAGGACAACAAAAAAAAAAAAAAAAAAAAAAAAAAAAAAACCCCGACACAACGAAATCCTAAAGACTAAGGTGGGAAAAAAATAGGAAATTGCAAAATTTTCTGAAACACAACAAATGAACAGAGTTTTCACTTAAATTAGGGACTTGTTTTCCTTCCTAGACAGCCTTTCATGACCTGAGGCCTCGACACTGCAAACGAGTTCATGTGTGGCTAAACGCAACCACCAAGTTCAACAGCGACACCCCAAACACAAAACGCTACAAATCTTTCCAGAGAAGAAGCTTAAGATTTTTCTGACAGGTCTGTCTGAAATCCACCCATTTTCTCCATTCCTCTATTATCTTCTAGGTTCCCACACAAACCTGTAAAATTCCTTTGCACTGGGACTAATTGTATGTAACAGTAAAGCTCTTCCAAAACTAGCAATTTGGGCAGATAGTCAGGCTTTGTGAGAGAAGCCCACACATATTTTCCGGGTGTATAAGAGCAGCATAAAAGCTGGAAGTAAATAACTAGATTTAAAATAAGCTACGATCCAGGGATCACCCTGTAACAGACTGGAAAAACAGTTTGTATTTCTGAGCCTGGCAGGCCATGGAAATACCATATCAGAGTCAGCAGTCCCATGGAGATGAAAATGAAGGCAAATAGGGCTGTTCAAGTCCTGAGTTCATTTTAATCTCATTTAAAGTTTTTTATCTACATTTCTTCAGATCTTATACATAAATTCCTGAGTGTTTTTCTCTCCTTCCATTAACTCTACAAAGTAAACAGATCTTTCCCAACTCTGCTTAAAAGCCTCCATTTCAGATCCTTTAAAAATCAAAGAGATATCACAGATGTAAACCTCCATGAACTTTACATTAGTTCATCAGTCACGACCTTATCTTGCCTTGCGGTGATAATGGAAACCATCGCGAAGAGGAGATTGCTCTTTGCCGAAAGGCCAGACAGTTTTACAGCTGTGAGGTATCAGCCCCTGGCTTTTAGTCAGGTGCTGGAAAACCAAGAGACTTTGAAAAAACAGAAAAGTCTGACAAGACTGGAAAAAGCAAGGGATGGAACAATTCAAAATGCACTGACCTATTTACTCCTCTGTCTGCCATGGCCTCCAGTCTGGGCGGCCCAATGGGGAATGCACCAGGAAAATACAATCACCCAGGATTATTCTATGCATCAGAAAAAAACGTGTCTGTAGTCTGCGTTCCCAAGTCCAGCATTTTCCTCTAACTCATAAAATATGGAATGCAACCAGTGTCTTTGGAAAGAGGAACGAGGAGAAGTCCACTTCCCTTGCAGAATTGTTTCAGGGTCCCCCAACATTCTGCTGGCAGGAAAACCCACCCGGCTCCTGTGCTCAGACTGTCCTTACATCTGCATGGTGCTTGTCCAGGAGTTCTGCAGCTGCTCCTAGGACAAACCACATCCCCAGCGCGGGGCAGACCGAGCGTCATTGCTGTTCGCATTTCGCTGAG
>NW_010428315.1:0-3233 GCF_000710305.1 Buceros rhinoceros silvestris | reverse complement strand
GGTTCAGGCTGATCTCTAATGTAAATAAAACACATGCAGGTCCCTGTCTCAGAGCATTTCTGTTCTATGCAAATAAGGTGCTGTCAGCCAAGCGCCTACAGGTTCTAAAATCCAGCCCTCTAATCATCAGGGTATTCATATCATCATGAGCACTCAAACACGGTTGTTTTTCTTCTGGATGATGCCAGCCCCGTTTCTAGTTGCAAGTTCCTTACGCTGTGGATCATCTGACCACTGCTTAAAGTCCATTCATGACTTCACATGGTATTTAAATGCTTTGGACTCCTCATGTGTAAGTGTTTACTCTCGGTTTATACGGTAGCTGTCATGTTAAGGACAACAGAGCATGTAATGGCATGAGGAGCTTTTCTCTGGGGAGTGCAGCAAAAAGCTGATCAAATTCCTATGTTTCTTAGATGTTGTCCTGCCTTGACAGGCAATAGCTTCAGCACTGGAGTTCTGCCCCTTGAAGTTCTTCTGTGGTGACTCTACAGCAATGACATCATGGATAGAAATTTCGAGTATGTGCCCCACGTGTGTAGCTCCGTGGTTCACACAGCTCCATTACCTCCCGGTCCTGTTAAAAACTATTGGACGCTTCAATCCATCTCTTTACCCGCATTAATCATTTATGCAGGATAATGTTTTGGAGCCAGTAAAATAAGACTGTTTCAGCCAGGAAGCACCAGAAATGAGATACTCAAAGTAGAGCATAGGCTCCTTACTCATCTCCAGCAAAACAAATGTCAAAGCTGTGATGACTTTGAGTGTCCAGGTTGGGATAGCTCATGTTTGATTTTTTGTTTCAGAACATTAAGCAGCAAAGCACTTTCTGTACTAAGACCCAGCCCTCCCTGCCCTCACCTGAAATGAGGGCACCAGCAAAAGAGTCCAACCGATTACTTAAGCTGGACACTGCGACACAGGCAGCTGTCAGGTCAGCTATAAAAAGCCTGATTCCCCCTAACATCACAAACCATGACCTCAGGCAAGGATAAATTCAATTTTCCTGGAAGCAATCATCTCTTCAAGCCCAACCTTTTTTATCCCTTCGGTTTCTGATCACTGCTAAATGACAGTGAGTGTTAAAACAATCTTTGTATGCATTAGTAAGCTTCAGTCCCTGGTCAAAAAGGTCATTCTTGCCTAAACATCTGCAGTCGGAATGCACTTTGAGGCTGGGGAGGTAATAACACACGCCTTGCCAGTACATTCCTTAACTTCTGGCAACCCAGTGATGGGCTGTGACTTGTATTGGACAACCTTCCCTGTCCATTTCCATCACTCTGAATCCCTCATCCATTGCTTGGTAGGACTCAGAATCACTTCTGTCCTAAAGTGGTATCCCTAGCTACAAAATAATCATGGAATCCAGTAAATTAGTAAAACTGACACTGAAAAAATGAAAGAAAATACCAAATAATTACATTAAGAGGAGGAAAACAAACAAAGGAAACAAAAAACTGTATAGTTTCTAACATCCCTCCCCTGAACAGGTTCTGTTACCCAGCTGAGTCTGAGCTCGTGTAGCCTTTCCTGCTGTCAGGGAATTTATGGGGTTGTACTTTATACATTGCTCCTCTAACATCTCAGAACTTACAGGAACTTTGTTTTATTCAACATTTCTACAAGCTGGTTAAATTTGTCTGAAATCGGCCAATGTATTGGCCAATGGCTTGCCCTGACAAGGCACAAACTGACAGACGGTTTGATTGCACAAGCCTCATTTGAATGAAGGAAATGAAGCTAGAGATGATAAATACGTGTGTATAAAGGCCTGCCCATGAAACTCCCTGTTTCAACCTCCGAGGATGCTTCCCGCGGTGCCTCACGGCTCCGACCACACTCATCCCCTGTCTTTTCTGATTATATCAGTAATTTATTCAGTGATCAGTCAAAGTAACATTCCTCTCCTAGCAACTAATTTAATGCTTTTTAATATATTACAGTCTCTTTTAGGTCCGAACCTTTCTATTTTGGGAGCTGCAATTCAACTATGCCTAATAGCTTCTCCTAATAGTCCCTTGCTCCCAATAAATTCCTCATTTTCACTCTAATTGGTTTGCTCATGAAGAATCACAATTTACATGAGCTGAAGAGGAGATGTATCACCAGCTATTACTGCATATAAGTAATATTTGATGAAGCAAAAGGAGATACTAATTTGCTTTTCTCAGCATTCGTTAATGAATATGCTCATTTCTACCAGCAAATAAAGTATATTTACAACATAATCGATCAAACGTATTTGGAATAGGGATTAAATAACAACGTCAGTTCAGTGTTCTCTTAAATTTTTGGTGTCTGTTCATCATAACGATAACCCAAAGGGACTGCCATCGTCATTTGAAGTCGCTCGTTGGCCAGTTCTGGGCAAAGTGATTGAAACTAGAGGCACAGACTGGCTTTATGAAAGGTAACAAACCACCAAGTGGAAACACACAAAAATTTAAATAATTTGAGTAGCCGCAATACTGAAGTATACATCACCCTCAGTGGTTTCAAAGTCTTAGTCTAGACTTAAAGGTTTGTCTCGTTCCACCAAGTTCAGCCTGAGGAGCCCGGTAATGCAGAGGGGTCTGGGAGGGGAACGGGAGTTTGGGTGAGACTGGGAGCCCTGTGGGAACGACTGCGGGAGGCAACAGGTACTGTAAAACTGCAGGATCATGGGTCAGTCTGAAACACTCGCGGTTTTGACCAGAAGGTTTTAAACTAACTTCAAGAAGCTTCTTAAAGGCAAAGAATACGACTGTGTTTTAGGCCATTGCTATTTCAAAGCAATTACAGTTTCTTCCTTGGGTGTCTAACTCCATGATTTTGGTCCTCAAATGGAGAGCAAGGCATCAAAAGACAGCAGATATGTATTTTAAACACAGGTGGGTAGGAGTCACACCAGCTTGTGGTGGTGGCTGCTATCGGTCACTGGTACACATAGAACGTTCGAGTAACAGCTTTTTAAGCCTCTTTGATGTAGTTTTTCTTTTAAGGCCAGAATAAAGCCTGTGACAAACACAGATCAATGAGTTATGGCATATTTAGAAAAAATAACTTTGAAGTATATCTTTTTTTTTACTTACTATTATTTCTAGTTTTGCTTGAGTCTGTGATTGTTCTCCTGTTTTTTTTTTTTTCTCCCCAAATAAATCCGGTGCTTCGTTATACCAACAGGCTTTTGGGGCTTTGCTTCTCAGTACGAGACCCCTCACCCCGGCAGCAGGGCGGCCTGCGGGCCC
>NW_010428314.1:28775-36116 GCF_000710305.1 Buceros rhinoceros silvestris | reverse complement strand
CCCCCCGCCGCTGACACCGCGGGGTCCGGAGCCACTTGGCCGTCGGCTGTTCCGGTCTGCCCCGAAACTTTTTAACTGTTTGCAGGTAAACGATTTTAACAGAGTTTGCCTTACCCCGGGGAGAGCTTCGCTGTGCTCTTAGACTCCATTTCTGGTGTCAGTGAGCTCCATCGACAAGTGGCATAAAGCCTGCAAAGGGCTGAATTTGTCCTCTCCTAACCCGAGTGACTTGCTCAACTTGGTAAAAACGTTGCAGACTGGCAGAAAATAACCAGCTTAAAACATTTTGACAGCTCAGGCCCAGAATATTTTGGCCAATTTATAGCAGGTGATTCAGTCCTTACTGAACATCTGTCAGGTGAAATCCACTTTGGGGGATGCAGGAGGGGGGACCAAGGAAATGAATCTTTATTATTTCTAAAATCTACCGTATGGGGAAAAAACACACCAAACCACAAAACAAGTAAATAAAGATCTGCTTCCCTCATAATTTTGAGGTTGGTGAGGAAAAATACGACAGCCTACACCCAGAAAGGAACAGACTTTGCTTCTGTCACGTGATGTAAGAAAAAATAACTTTATACCTGCATGGAGCTTCAGCAAAATGGAGAGACTCCTGATCAGATGACGGTTGGAGTTGAAATTTTTCTCAATCTGGCTCCTCCTGAGAGAATTCCATTAACTGAAGTTACAGAAAACAGTAAGCTGTATTTAGAGCTTTAGGAACAAGCTACTTTTGTCACTGGGAGTTTTGCAGTTAACTTGAAGGGAGCCACAGTTTCCTGTTTCTGGATGTCATCCTACAAGACAAAATGCAGTCAACACCATAAAGACATAAGAAATATAGGGGCAGTATTTTTACTTTCATAGCATTAATCATCTCTCAGCTGCATGCCTGGAATATAACATGGACAGAAAGTCTGCTGAGCTATAAAAATGTCAAAAGACAAGATTCTCTATCTTTAGGAAAGAGTAAGAAATACCAAGTTACATCTGCTTGCCAACGTACCCATTAGTGTTTAGGCACAAGCTCGGAGGCTGTAAAATCTCTGGTATGTTTGTTCTCAGGAGACTTCAAACACAGTCATCAGACAAGCTCAGAAAACAGAGTTCACATCACACCACCCAGTTACTCTCAGAACTGATTTCAGTAGGGATGGAGCCGATGGATGCACCCTCTGAGAGGGATCAGCATCTCCCACTCAGGACTTTAATCCATGAGAACACTTCCAGGGAAACATTGTAATGGCTGAGTGAATTTGAATTTGTCGTTTTGTAGTGGAAACACTCACAGGTAAAAAAGAGCCTATTAGGAGGCATGTGAATGAGAACATCCAGCTCACGTGGGCAGATTGAGCCATTAACGTTGAACATAAACAAGCACGACAAAAAGCTGCCAGCACTGTGCTCTGTAGAGAATGCAAAGTTGCGTGGAGAGATGAGCCAGGGAGACTTGAAACCGGGGTACAAGAAAAGGATGTCGATTTTACTAACATCAGACATTTGATTCAAGTGCCTTTGTGAGGGACCTCCAAGAGGACGATTCAGAGGCTGATGGAGTTACCAGTCACATCAGGCAACAACCCGCACTAAATCTTCCTCTGAGGACTGTGAGCTGTGGGAGGAATCTGGGTTCTGTAATGCTGTACCATGTGAATCCCTTCCCAGGTCTCTCAAAGACACAGACCAAATAGCAGACGCTGGGGTTTGGTGTGCATTTCTAGAAATGCTGAAGTTTAAGTGTTCAAATGAAGCTGCTATGGGATGCTAATGGATCGTAAAGAAAGCAGGAGACAGGAAGTGGTCAGATGTGTGGAGCTACAAAAGATATTACAGATATTAATGGGCAATTTGTGCTAATGAGAGCTCATTAAGAGGTTCTTAAAACAAAGGTTCTGTCATGAGGCAGTTACTGTATCTGAATTTACTGGTTTGTTTTATGTAGAAGATGGGTTAAAATCCAAGAAGAACATCCTGTTAGAACAAGACTGATTAAATTTTAAATGGCACTGACTTTCAGCCACTTACTGAGGGAAAGGGAGGTATTCAGCCAACAGCCTGATTTCACAGAGTGCAGCAGTGGAGGGTAGTTATGTTCCCCGAGAACCTGCACAAGGGTCTTACCTTAGAGGGAGGATCCACTGTGCTGAGATGGCTCAGCAGAAAGCTGTGAAAATTAAGAACATTAACTAAGAATTTTAAGATGTAGTTCCATGGAGGACCATAAAAATAGCCCTCCAAGAGAATGAGTCAGAGTACCTAACATTCTTGCTTACTGCCTTGCACTTTAAGCTGAGTCTTGAAAAAGAGTGTGATCACTCAGCACAGAGCAGAGACTTTCACTGTGAAATGAGTAAGGCAAGAGGCTGGATAGGTGGCATGTGATGGGCAAAGCAGGTGGGCTAGAGACATGGCAGTTTCAAGATAATTTCTTAAAAGGTCTTCCTTTGATTTCAGAGAGTGCTGTAGCTTGACAGCAGGATTTGTTGTAAAGCAGAACGTGGTCTCTCTACCACACTTTGCTGTACTGCTGGCTGGCAGAACTCTCAACGGCGTGCTTGTGGCTCACAGTGGTTCTGGAAAGAAGTTCCAGTGCCTGCACACACAAGTCAAAGCCCCTTCTGGGTTATTAAGCAGAAAACAGGACTATAATAAAGGAAATAATAAAGGAGATCTGTGAGCAATACTTTTATATCTTTCTAAAGAACTGTTGTTCTCTGGCTAGACTGTGGACTCAAGCCTTTCCAAATATAGCAGACAAGATGTTCGCAGGAACCTTTCTCCACCCAGACTTAAACACTGCTTTCAGGGAAGCAGGTCACAGTCACTGGGCACATAAGGCTCCAAGTTGAGTTCTAATATGACGGAAAAAAATCCTCCCAAGCATCCTCCAACATTTAGCCATACTTTATCCTTCCTGAGAGAACAGTAATTCTGGCTACCTTGTAATCCCAAGGGAAGAGAAAACCATCAACTGGAAATTAAATAATTCAATGTCTAAAATTCTCGTTCTGTATCCATTGCACAGTAGTTTAAAACTCTCCATATACTTCATCAGAACATCCCATGATAGTAAAACCACTCCTGTTTTACAAATGGAACAAGCAAGCCCATGGGGATTAACGCTAAGACATGGAGCTGGCTGTGTTATTTAACTGAACACCGTAGTCAAGGAGTTACAAGAACAATTTTGATGGTGATTTCTCACGGAAGGCACAGCAGTGGGTGGGCTCAGAAAGAAGACAGGGACAACTTGCTTGAAAATTATTTGTTTTCCCCGACAAACAGATAAGAGTCAGTATTTGTGCGCTGCACAAATGTTAAGTCAAGAGGTCTGTCTGTCCTTTAACTCTGCCATAAGTAAATGAGAACATTCAGGAATCGAAGGCTGAATTCCTGTCAGTTGATTTTTCCCGAATTGCATATATTTGCATTACGTTGCACTTCAAGAATTAATGTAGACCTTTCCCTAAGTCTGTTTGTATCGCTTATTTCTTCTAGTATATAACCAGCTAGGGCACAACAGGGGTACATCTCATTTTTCCTGCTTTTGAAGTGCGCAGGGTTTACCATGTAGCTTATTAAATAATAGAAAGTGAAATGGCTGGAAGGATGGATGTTCCCTTCCTTAAAAATAGTGGGTCAGAACTCTTGCCATCATATTTTTGTGAGTGTTACTGAGTCAGCATCCTCTGTGGGGCTGATGCATTTTTCTGCCACTGGGAGTAGCCTACCCTGATGCTGTAATAGGTATTGTGAGGGAAATGCCTTTCTCAGTTTAAACATAACTTTGCCACTTTGCCTTTACAGCTGTATACTCTCATTTTTCACTATGGACTACAACTGGGGGCTGTGGCTGTGCAAACATCAAAGGTCCATGACGAACCATTAAGCTTGGTAAATTATTCATGGTAAATAAATACATGAACTGGGAAGTGGTCAGATAAAAATGAAAGTTGCCTTCACAGTCTGAAATTGTTTTTTCATTCACTGATAACCTTCAAGTGCTATCATAATTTGAAGCCAATAAATAATTTGACTGTGCAAACCTGCTAATGAGCAAACACGAGAAGATGTGTGTATTTTTTTGTGATCTATCCTTTTCCATTTTATCTCCTGGCTTCTGACCTGTCTGATTTAGTCATGTATCAACATTAGGGGATGTGTTACACCAGCCCAGTCAGCAATGGGCATCTGCTCGGTGCTGTTGGTGACCTGTGTTGTGCTATGAGGAGCCCCTGTTTCATCTCGGAGATCTATTTCCCTGCAAAATGATTCATGTTCTGGGAATTTTTTCTCCTTGTGACTGACAAGACAGTCTGTCGTAGCAGTCCCTTCATAGCACCAAAATGGCAGGATTTATCCTACCATCTGAAAACAGAGCATCACAGCTCAGCTAAGCCAAACTTCCTTTACAATCCACGTGGAGAAGATGCACCCAAAGTGAGCTCGTGTGCTTTAGGATTAGAGGTTAGGGGAGATGAATCCCAAGCAGAAATTTTGCTTATGAGTCACTTTTAAAGCACATTGAGTCCATTACCATGCTAAGAAGTGTTCTTAGCAGCTGCCTTCTATAGCATGCCTGAGAGCTAGAAAATTTAGGCTGTGACGAATAGAAGCAGTTGCAGAATCCTTGCAAAAAGAACCTTCAAGCTCTCCTTTAACGAGAGAGTCTAGTATATGTGTCTTATGTATCCTCACTACCTTTCTGTTAAGTTTAACTGATCAGGGACTGGGACGTGCTTTTTGACAAGAGAGAGATGCTATCCAGGGATATACCCAGTGGTGCAGACACTCTGCTGGCATTAACTTAATTGCTTTGACTCCAGCTCTCCCCCTGCCCTCTTCCTTACTCATTGGCAATAGTGGAAAAATCCCACAGGCTTTAGCACGTACTTATTGCCTGATTGAACTCACATTCCGATTTGCTGCTCAGAGCGAGCCGTTATTAAAACTCTTGCATATACTTAAGTTTGATCGTGCAATGCCCATATTTCACAAGGGTCTGAAATATCAGCAGTTTAGCTGAATGTATTTGAATACGTTAAAACAGACTGACTGTGTTTTGAAACTTTTCTTCTGCTGAGAAGTGTAGAGTTGTTCAAATTTAGACCTTCATCTGCTGAGGATGTTACCACACACAGAGGTTCCAGCGCTAGCTTCTGGTGGACAATATAATTTATGTAATCTAATGAAAAACAATGGTGATATAGCATTTAAAATACATCATAAAGAAATGTATTTCTTTCTCTGTCACTGCATGTGGACAGCCTATACTACGTTAAATCAAATTTTACCTGTTTTCTTCTAGGAATAGTTACTACTAAGGGATTTAACATCAGACTCCTTCTCAATTTTATCTATTTTTCTTTTAAACTGGGCACCTAACTTTTCAGATTTCCTGCCATGAGAATTCATTTCAGATACGGCTACACAAAATTCAGCCTTGAATAATTTTCATAAATTCAAATCCTTATGAAGGTGTTCCAGGATTACTCAAAATGAGTATATATTCTATTAATAAAGGCATTTGATGCAGACAGTGAATTGTATTAGTTTTCATTCACCCCGCAGTGAGTCTGGAATGTCTTCCTAGACTTCCCTGGGTCAGCTTTACACGATACAAAAAATGTGCAAACCACAGGCATGGCTTTGCTTAGTGTTCTGTGGCTGGACTAGGTCAGTTATGTTACTTACAAGCAGGGTAGGGCTTGAACCAAAAGGCTAAGTGCACCCATTAGGGTAAGTCGACTTGGATCTGAACTTGTGGGAGAAGCTGAATACTAATTGTTCTATAAATAATTAATATACTTAGCACTTTTCCATTGTGTAGCATCCCACAGGAGCTGTCTCCTCCTCTCACACATATACTCTTCTTTCATTAAGGGCTCCCAAAGACAGTAATTAGAACAGTCATCCAATTTGGATCCGACTGATCAATGCCACTCCAGATTTATTTCAGTGTAATTGCAGCAGCCTAGAGCACACTGGTGAATATGGCCCAGAACTCATGGCCCAGCAATTTGACTACTACTTCAGGAGATTGTTTAATGGGAAAAAAGCAACTGAGACACAGGGATATGAAACCCACCAGGATATAGACATAACAGGACATGATTCTTTTTCCTAATTTAGACATTAGGTTTATCCCATTCCCAAACCAACTGTTCAAATGTATCAACCCAGTGTTCACTTTTGTCCTGTGAGGTCAAGTCACAGTACAGATAAAGCTACTGATTGGGTGGACAACATCGGATTGATAAATATGCACATATTCTATTTTGGGACAGAACTGCCGTGCTGTGCTCCGTGGCTGTCAAAAATCCAGGTGCAACACTATCACAGAAAAAAAACTTCTTGGAGGGCTACTCGGAAAGCTGGACTTTAGCCACATACCTCGCCCCCCTCTATAGCTAACAGTGAGAGAACTGCTTCTCCAGAAATGGCCAGAACCCAGAGTACCTACGCTAACTTCTGGATTTCTGTGTGGGTGAAGGGCTTCTTGTCCCCCCGAGCTACGGAGGGGGCTGTAACTGGAGGGAAAGGCTAGCTGGCTAATGTTCCTTGCCTGTGACTGAGGAGTCTGCGTGCCCATTACTCATGCCCACGCAATTTCCATACTAACTGATTGTTTTGTTCAATAATTTCAGAATTTTCTTTTTACATTAATGCATGAGAAAATCTGGTAATTCTTCTATGGAATTTGGAGATGGCTTTTTAAAAAGCTGCACAACATTCATTCAGTCCTTGCTCACGTCTTGGATTCTTCGTACAGGGCTGCAGTAATCAAGTCTTTTTTGTCATTTTTATCTCAGCCACTTGGATGACGTGGGTCACAGCTTTTCCTCTTTTCTTACAACAAATGGGAACAACTGGGCATTGCAATCTTCCCTCCATGCTTTTTACCTAATTTTTTAATGGAGTTTTTGTTATAGACCATACATATTTCCATTAGCCCCAACCTGCCCTACTTTGTAAACATGGTTTGAAGAACCACAGGCAGGAAACAGCCTCATAAAGGCAAGAGCTTAGTCAGAATATTCTGAGAAATGTTCTAATAAACTATCTCTGCAAGACAATGTTTTGATGACCATTACAGTAATATGGCACTAGAAATAAATTAGATGCCCCAGTTGTCAACCATGATGGTTTCTTTTAAAAATCCACTACAATTTATAGCACAATGACTAAACCCATCATATATAGTTGGCTGTAATTTACAATGTAGTAAACTAAAACATAGCCACCCTAATAAAAAGCTTTATAAATCACATAGAAAACAAACACAAACTTGTGTGTTGGGGGGGGGGGGTTTGGGTAGGGGGGGGGGAAAGAAATGTC
>NW_010428314.1:21390-28639 GCF_000710305.1 Buceros rhinoceros silvestris | reverse complement strand
TCCCTACTTTAGGGTCTAATCCTGCCCCTGTGAAGCGTACTGCAAAAGTCTAGTTAACAGTGGAAAATCAGCATCTTGAAAACTGACATTGTTAGTCAGGACTGCCACCATTGCTGCATCAGCCCCACACAATTACAGGCCTTTCAACCAGCCTAAAGCCTGCAGGAGGTTTGGGTAGCTGTAACATGCCAGCTCCTTTGGAAGGTGTATTCTGATGGGAAGAAGTTAGCTCTGAGGTTGCTCTTTGTGCAACAGCAAATTCTTTCTCTTCCAATCCTTTACTTTTCTTCTCAACTGTGGAATAATCTAGGACCTGCTCTTTATTCCTTAGGATAGCACTTTAGTAAGGAAACCGCCACTTACCACAAAGAAGAGAGTCACAGTCAGCTGTGGTGGCATCCTCAAAGCATGGAGCTCAGTGGCTGGTTCAAGGGGATGAATGCTGCTGTTTCCTGGCCCTTCTAGCACAACAGCAAAAGAGTGTTTCTTGCTTCTCACTGCTGAAAGGGCTCCTGAAGGAAGATCCTTTCTACTTCCTGTTACCCTGCTGAATAGATAAATACAACTTCAAACACGCTACAGTGGTTCATCAGACTGTTACCCAACGGTCTCAACTCTTCCCTTTCCTCTTCAATTTTGTTATAAAACACAAGCATCAGGTAGACGAAAACTGCATCTACATCAATCTTTGGCCAATGACAGATGATTAAGAAGAGTACAAAACCCAGCAATTTCAGAGTGTTTCAGCCCCCGGTATGTCCTCCCAGCTTCTCATGATCAGCTGTTTATGACCTTTTTCAGAAGAAGGTTAGACACTTTGTTTTGGTGGTTGGTCAGCTTTCCTGCTGGAAGGGTATTTTTATGTTGCTTGGCAGAGGCTTACTGCAGAGCAAAAAGTATGGCTATGAACACTCAGTTAGTGCCTTGGATGAAAGGTCAAGCTACTGCTTACAAAATCAGCCACTGCACTTGTCATAACAACCTGTTCTGATTTTACAGTACTCAATACGGGTCAGTAAGAAACCTTTCTACTAACCTTAATAGGAGGTGGTCCCAAACATCCTGGGGTTTGTTAGCATTGCAGAAGAGAAAAGCTCAGGCTACAACAGTGATATTTATTAAAACTCAGCAGAAAGAATTGCTGTTATTAATGTGTGAGACTAAATATAGTTGCATCTCTTTAATGTGCTGGCACGGTGCCATTAATTTACAAGACAGCAGAACAGAATGGTGATCCATAAAGCTGAAATTCCAATTAGAAAGACATACTCTGGTTTCTGAATACCCCTATAATGATTGAGACGTTTATTTACAATAAAACAGCCTATCTCCAAGAAAGATAAAGATGTTTATTTTATAATCCCTGTTTATAAGATGCTGCAATAGGAGTAACGTTGTTGATATAATAGGATGGTTGGATGATGCTGGGAACATATCAGATCACTGGGATCAATATTGTCTGTGAGTTCAGTGTCTGAATCCCCCAAACCTTCCAGTGCATGAAGCAAGTGACCAGCCAAGCTTGCATAGTTTGTTGTGGCTAATTGAATTTGTGAATGGCATTAGCTGAAATTGGGGAGAACGGATGGGAGGAAGGCTGAGCGCACAGAACACTAACACAAGCAGCTCTACCACACACTCTGTTGGCCTTTAGCAAATTGCTTGGACTCTTGGTGCATCTGTCTCCAATGTGTTAAATGGGTTACTTTGAACCTACTGTGCCAGGGTCTACTGAAGCAGTGAGCTGAAGGTTGTGAGATTGTTCACAGAAGTTTAAAAAGCCCAAATCTTCTTTTATCTGGGTTTGGAGGACCTAACCTCTCTGTATTGTTTCAGTCCTTTAAATTGGCAGGTAAAGACTTAAGCAGGGTTCAGGATCTTGCCCGAGGAAACTAAATTTGTCAGGAAGCAGGAAAAGGGAAGCTGCTATTTTGACCCAGCAGAGCTCTTCTCCACTTAGAGTAAATGAAGCAGAAGATTTTTCTGGTGCTGAAGGAGAATCTGTTTCATTTTTAGAAGTCATCCCTTTTTGTTACCTAGGGGCAGTAGGAGAGAGAAGAGCCATTGTCAAATAAAACATACACAAGACATTTCATAATCCCACAAAAACATTAGAGACTCCTTCAGCATTGGCATCCGGCTTTGGGAGCTGGAAGAGCTGCTCAGACGTTAGCTAATTACATTTGGCACAATCATCTCATCTTACATGCAGGCAGACCCATTAGGTCACACGCTTGGGTTGTACAAAGTTTTGATTTCAGCAGCATGGCTCATGTACTTCGGTTGAGTACAAGCCCCTTTGTCTCCATTTCTTATATGTAAGGAAAACTCACAACTTTGCATCTGCAGTTCCATATAGCGAGGAAGGACCAAGATGTAATCACAGTTCCACCAGGAGCTCCCATCTGCTGAATTAAAATTTTTGTTTGCCACAGAGTAACACAACAACATTGACAATGAAACCTGACTCAGACCATGGTGAAATAATCCCAAAGAACAGCAGAACTGGGGTTTCTCAAAACCCATGGAGGGCTGCAAGGAAGTTAACAGTAATGGAAGAATACTGTGAGCAGCGGAGTTGAGGTTTCACAGAGACCTCATGCTGCTCACCAGGCAGCAGCGCTACCATCATTTTCTCTGGGCACTAGATCTGTTCTACAGAGTTTTGGAGGGAAGTTTGCCACTGGGTTTTGAGATGGAGGGCAAAGAAAAGCATGGCCTGGCTTCACTACCTGTACAAATGCTAGCTTAACACTGCACATACAGGATGGGAGATGTGGGAGCACAAAAGACTTTCAAGAGTTTACTTTTCTCTGACAGCTGTAAGACAAAGAAATCTGTGTTCTTGGCTCTTTTCCTCAGAATAGATTTCACTGTTGATAATGAGGTGGGGACAAAATAAGGCTGTTAATCAAAAACATTACACATCAGTGGTCACTGTACTCACCTGGACCCGAAGTTGGCATTGTTCCCCCTTATTGCAGCTGAAGGACCAACAGCATTTCTCCCTGGTGGGTCCTCTGGAAGCTCTGACAGGCAGGTAAAGCCGCTCATTAAGATCATCTGCTTAGAAGGTCACAACTCCATCACCCAGCAATAGTGAGCCACCATGAAACATGCAGTTAAACCCAGGCAGGTTCACAAAGGTCATGTATTAATCCCTATCTGCGAGTTCAGGGGTATAATTCTGCTTGCCCAGCGGAGCAATGGCAAGGTAATCAGAGGAAAACAGGCCTTCAGGTGAAAACCTGGGAAATGCATCTAAGGATGTTTTGTTTTTCAATAATTATTTTAATAAGGCAACAAGTAATCCACAATCACAGAATAACTGCAGAATACACTCAATGCAAGAACAAAATATCTGAATTATGAAAAAGAATTGATGCAAAAAAAGAATCGTGTTACAGCTTGCAACTACCTCGTGCTTGGGATATCTCTTACGAGGGAGAGCTAAGAGACATCGCTGTCTAGATAAGGAAATCAGCATGTCTGTACCGAGTAGATGGTGGTTATACCGTAGGCATTGTTAGAGGAATCTCTTAAGAAGTGACCTGACCTCTGGTTAGAAACTCAGTCTTCAACCTACGTCGTTAAATGAGGTAGAAATTTGATGGTGTCTAAGACATTATACAGGAAGGAGCAACAGTATTTAGCTTTTATTTTCAATGGCCAACTACAGCCAGCAGTGCACTGTAGAGGAACAAATTTTGGTTGTGCAGGAGTGGTCAGCAGGGCTTTCTGAAGTTACCTCCCCTTCCCCAGCATTCCTTGAGACAAATCTCAACAGGCAGTTTTCTACTCGAAGACACCTGTAGCTGGAAAACCATCTCATCTGGCTGTTTGATTAAAAGGTGGAAGACTGTGCATTGAGGGGGGTACTCGTGTCTGAAACCACTTGCTGAAATCCTCTTCTGGCATCTGCACGATACTTTCACGTACAAACTGAAACAGAAAAAAGTTTCTTTCCTGAGCTTTTGATTTACGTGGGGGAGAATGTGGGAAAATTTGAGGATTGTGCCAACAGAACAAATGTAATGGCTTCTGCAAACAGTTAGCCTAGTGCTTTATATCACCAAAACCTTTTTAGTGCAACTTTCAGAACAGATGGATAGGCTCTAAAAGGAATTACAAGGAAAATTCTACAGTCTTTATTGCAATTTATATCCTGAATCCTTCCAAGTTGAGTCTTTGTGTGTTAAACTTGCAGCTGTCTTCTGCCTACCACTGCAGTACCTACATTAAAGCAACTTGAAGTTAAATAAGAACTTAATCTGAAATCTCTGTCAGTATCAGCCAGGTCATATTCAGTGATGCCTTTCTTGCTCCTAAAATGTGACAGTCTCCTTTATCTGCTCCAGTCAGAAGGAGCACCAAGGTCCTCCTTCCCGTGTGTCCACTTTTGAAAGACTTACAAATAAAGAGACAGGAGATTCAGCTATGCTCACGTTTTTTTCCTCTGTGACTGTTGCTCTAATATGAGGGATCAAAATGCAAAGGGAACAGAATGGAACCAGCAAAAATAGATGTAAAACCAGCAAGCCACAGAGATTTATACATTGAACGCTGAGGCAAGGCTGCCTCTCTGGTTAGCAGCTATGGGAATCAGGGCACCAGCCAAAATGGCTGTTTTTATAAGACATAAGAAAATACGAGTAGTCTGATCTCGACATGTCGGGTGATAAACCTTTGCCTTTGTAAGGCATGGTAACAGCCGGCAGATGGAAGATGTGCGGTAACCGGCTGCCTCTCGGAGGTCTCGGCTGGGCCTGTACATCGGGGACACAACTGCGATGAGAACAAGGCCCACAAGGTGGCAGCATCGCCCCTCAGCTCCCCGGCGGCACCGAGCGGCGGTTACGTTCCACCCGCGTGCTCTGCCCTCCCGGGTGTCCTCCTCCTCCTCCTCCTCTGCCACTGCTTCTACAACTGCAAGAGCTGAGCCCAGCTTCAGGTCTTGAGAAGCAGATTTTTTTTTTTTTTTTTTTTTTTTTTTTTTTTTTTTTTTTTTTTTTTTTTTTAGAATTGCTGAAGCAAAACAAAGATATCTGCAGAGTTCCTGCATCAGTGCTGTAATACGTTACTCGAATAGCTCCTGGATGTAATACTGGGAATGCCAGGCCTTCTCAGGGCACAAGTTAATGCTTCTCGTCATGTCCTAACAGTGTATGACAGATGTCACTTTCACTGTGGTGCTCAGTAAATCAGCAATGACATAATAATAAAACAATACCAATTAATAACCCAAGGCTTGTCACGTCTGTCTTCTGAGGAGTTCAAAGTGCCTTGTAAAGGGTGACTGGTAGGCCTTCATTTATTGAGAACCTCAATGATTTCATCTAGTAACTTTGCACTGCATGAATTTCACCCCAGGTGCCTGCTCTCCCCACCCTCATCACACAGAGAATCACGAACTGGACTCATCTCACCTCCACAGCAGCAGCAATTTCTGGAGAGCACAGCTCCCACACCTCCAGACCAGCCAAGGCCTTAAGAAAGGTGTCTGGATGAATTTCCAAGTTAGGAGTCTTGCTATATTTTTCCAGTTTCTTTAATATTTTCTGTATGTAATGGTCACTCTTCACAGACTCTGGGAGTCTGGCAAGCAATACAGGAAACCTTTAGCAGGAAGAAGAGCAATAAAAGCAGCCATGGGAACAAATTAATAACTGATTAGTAACTCAGGGTTCGTCGGGCATTTCTGCCACTTCCCCACCACCGTAATTTCCACAGAAAAAAAGGCTCTTTGGGGAGTGCAATACTCGTTGTAATGCCAAGTGAATAATGTGAAAGCGCTTTACTTTATTGGCGTTGCGCACCAATTCCCTTTGCAGGGCACTGAAATAGGTGCTGCTTCATTGTTCATTTAAATTTTGGATGACAAACTTGGGCATGAAAGGAAATAATAAAATCCTAACAAATGTTTCCATTTTACTACAGATTTATCCTCTTCATCTTTTCTCCATTTTTGTTTAGCCTCTACAGATTTTCTAGTGCAATCAGTGCCTGAGCTGACACATTTTCTGATGCTCTTCGCTATCCCTTTTCCCTGTGCTATCATCATTCTCCTCTCCGTGCTGACGTAAATCTCACTGATGTAAGTGCACTGTAACACCCAGTCTTTAACGTTTCACTCTGAATATAGAGATTCAGAAGAAGAATTACACATTACATTAAAAATAAAACTCTTGTGAAAAGACTGCCTTTTTTTGGTTTTAATGTTCTGTATAAATTCTGCAGTGCTGCTTTGACAGTCCTGGAGACTGACGTTCCAAACCTTTCCAGACTATGCTGTGCTGGGGCTTTCATTGCAAAGGGCTGAAGACTCGGCAATACAGCAGCAGGAAGCACTGCCTCCCTCCGGTTTAGGATACATGTTACTGGGACAGCAGGTGAGGGGTGAGGAATTTCCTCCTTAAACCAGTTAAAAAATGAAACACATAGGTTCCCATCTTTGCAGGGGCCTGTTCTACACTCAGTCGTACACTGCTGGCTCTACGGTCATCTCACGATCACTGGCTAGGTTACCCAGGTTACTGAAATTGTCACACAAAGTGACACAACCCATCCACGCATTAAGATATTTGAGAGAGGAAACTATGCTCAGTATACTCTTACATCACAGTGCTCATATTTTATATTATTTTGGGGTTCTCTCACTTCGTGAGAGAGAGAAGGCAACCAAACTGTCAGCATATACCGGTAAAGCGTTCCTACTGTGACTCAGCTTTCTTGGCAGGGCAGCGTTTGAAAAGCAGGGGAAAAACCAGCCCTGTTAAGTGAAACAAGGGGTAAGGTGAAAGCAATCGGTCATGACTTGTGTCTCCACAAGAGGGTTGACCAGCCTTGTCTGATTTCTCCTCCACACTCTTCGTGGACAGTGCTTTGTAGAACAGTCCTGGCACAGGACTATATAATACTGACCGTGCTGGTGCGGTCAGCAAGACAGCCGCTTCACTATGGAGGTGTGATTTTCATACAACGGAACAACAGACTTGCACAGGGGGAAGTTAAAAAGCTATACTGGTAGTAAAAAAAGCACCATACTGGTATAGTCTCCTTTATACTCATGGAGCTTTGTCCAAAATAAGGCTTCTTCTAGGAGAACTATTAGAGCAAAACCACATCCATTCCTCTTTCAGGGCTTATTTACGAGTCAGATCTTAAATTTGGGGGACATCTGGAGCATATATGTTTGACAATTAAAACCAGAGTTCTGCTAGACAGGCCAAGACCAGGTTAATTCATTAAT
>NW_010428314.1:14054-21285 GCF_000710305.1 Buceros rhinoceros silvestris | reverse complement strand
TCCTGCTGGAAGAATTATCCTATGAAGCTGCATGCTGGGGCAATATGCAAATCCACGTTCAGAGTCCTTTTTGCCCAATATCACTGGAGAGGAACTCTTTGTTATCCTCTTTCCTACTGTTTCAAATTAATTTATTTGCTGAGCAGACTGAGATCTCCTCCTAGAGAACTTATCTGTATTTTTCTTGCTACCAGTTTGAAAGCCTGCATTTTCCAGCAACTGATTCAGTGGTTTCTAGTGATACTTTGCTTTAGGAAGGAAAAAGAAAAATAAAAACCCTTTTTGTGCTAAGGACAGAACTCTAGGACCCTGCCCATCTCATTCGAACTGAGCATTTCTGTGCCTCCTTACCAGTTTTGTTCATCTTCATCATGTTCTATTTCAGCTCTCATGTCCAGCTGTCTTAATCTTTCTATGTCTCTTCTGAGATACTTCACTTGCTTCAAAGCCTGGTATTTTTGATAACATCGCTCTTCCTGCCTCCTACAAAAAAAAAAAACCAAAACAAAACCAAAAAACCCTCCACACACTAACCCTTAAAAGTTAAAGCTGTGTTTTAAACATTACCATACTTCTGCATAGTTAACTGGGAAGATACTAAAGAAGGCAGAAAACCCTGGATATGAAGAACACACTGGATGTTCAGTCTGTGGACGCTAATAGCAATTTTTACTTCTTCAGTGTTCTGTATATTTATGTTCCTGTAAACATATTGAAAATTGTTTATGTTTTATATCAACTCTAGGCAAGAAAGGAACTTCAGAATCAAAACATTTAAAGTGAAATTCAACCTCCACTTTCTTTCAGGTATCCACTGCTTAAAACCAAACAGAATGCTGTACAGCAACTTTGGATAAAAGGTTATTTAAAGTACAGCAGAAGAGAGGTGGAGTAGAGCGACCTGAGCTAGGATTTTGATGCAGAGGTTGGGCTCACATATATATATACATACACAAAAAGTATACTGTGTTCTAACAAAAACTGTATCTGCTTTTCTTTCCAGTAGCATTCTTATAGTATATCCTGCCAGTCCTAGGTTTCGTCTCCAAATGCTGATCAGACAGAATATGCTTGTGTGGCTGTATGAAGCATCGCAAAATAGCTGCAAGTAGTAAGTTTCCATCTGACTTGTCCTTCCATGCTGCAGGATGATGGAATGGTTAGTTCCTTATGCAGTCGCAGCAGCTGCTCCGGGAAGAAAACAAGGACCTAACTCCAGAAAAGGCAAGCTCTGGAGAAAAAGAAATCTAAGTACGAAATGAAACAGAGGAATGGAAAGGAGGAGGAAGTGAGAGAGGGAAAGAAAACTGTGCCTGTAACACCTTTCAGAACAGCAATGCAGAGAAGGATCTCAGGTCTGGTGCTTACTGAGACAAAAGAATTCACACAAACATCACAGATGAATGTTTCTGGGCGAAAGGAAAAAGATGACAGGCTTTAGCCGGTCAGCTAGGTAGAAGCGCCACTGATCTGGGAAAAGGCCGTGAGAGAGGACATTTCGAGTGCTATATGAGAAGAGTCAAAGTAATGTTGGTGAACAATAACAGTGATCTGAACTGAAAACACAGGACAGCCATACATTTGTTACTGTCTTTGGGTGAGAAGTGCTGCCATGGCCAAAGTAAATATATCCGATGATTTTAGCAAAACTATTTCCAGAAAAGTCATTCAGAAATATCCCAAAACACTGCTGTAAATATTTAACCTATTAATATATATTTTTTGTACACAGTCGTAAAGCTTTCTATCACCATGCCTATACTCTTATTTTAATGTCAATTCATGTAAGTGCATCTTAAAGGCCTGAAGACAAGTCCTAAATCCAGTCAGAAGCAAGGCGGGTAGCATTTGAAGAGTACACAGAAAACAGTCTCTTCCTACCTCTCAAGGCTCACCAGGGTATCATGTAAACAACAAGCTGCTTCTTCACGTACTGCTGTGAACTTCTGCTTCATATCAGCACACAAGTTATATTTGCTTTTAAAGACAGAGCTGACATGGCAGCTGCAATGAAAATACAGAAAACTGGCATTAACAGTTGTAAGCATTTTGTGGTAACCACCTGTGTTGCAATGTGAGCCCACACAAATTTTGAGATCTCTTTATTCTCAGTAAAAATCAGAATTTAATATCATTTACAGATTTTTTTAATTTCATCAAATTTATGTAAGATTGATGAATAAACTTCCCCTGTAAATTACATTACATTTGGATTTTTACCATCTTTCCAGTCAGAACCTTCCGGGAAATCGTCTTCGCTTTGTGTTGAAATGTACTAAACGTGCTGCAAGGTTTCACTGGCCTGCTCCGGTCTCATGGAATAAAATGGTCTCTGACATTTGCGTACCAAATGCTTTTCACAGGCAGAGCTGAATTTATACAGTATACAATGTGCTTCAGAAACAGATCTGTACCTTACCCCTGCCTTCAGGGCTTCTGCTTCCTAGATATTATACTCTCTATACTCTCTTGGTCCTTAATGAATGGCATGTTTACTCTGAAGTTCTTTGCTATCCAGCTACAAAATTTGTTTCCCTTGGCCTCAACTCAAGGGACAAAAAAAATGTTTCAGCAAAGTCTAGTTGCAGGTGATCTTACAGCTGTGGAAACCACCACAAAACTGAGTAATGAGGGAACTCATCTAACATAGGCTTAGCTGGAAATGTTAGAGACTGCTGAAAAACACAATGGTAGAACTAACAATTCCAGAGAAATAAGATAGAACATCACTTTTTCTCAAAGCTGCTGGAGCATAAGATGTCTTCAGATTGAAAAAGCAAAATTCACTGGATGTTTTCCAGAACATGCTGCTTACACAGCAGTACAATGGGCTATTCTGCCACCTGTGCCAAAAACCGTAAACGTCAGCATTCAATTGTTGGGAAGGGGGAAGAGAGCATAAACCATGTCCCGATGAGTTGCTTCTCCTCGTCATTCAGAAACGCATCAGGTAACGTACCTCTGCAGCCCGGTCTTCTTAACCATATCTTGTTGTTTATGGACGTCTTTTGACACCACACCACTTGCTAAATGACTGATTTTCTGTAGGGCTGATAAAAAAAATAAATCTGTAAAAACATGCCCACTGAATAGTGCATTCCTCTCTTCCTCACAGAGAAAAGCACTGGACTGAACGAAACATCCTAATGAAACCTACTATTTAATATTTCTAAAAATTAAAGCTTCTTCAAAAAAAAACAAAACAAAAAAGCAGCTTTCATGATAGGTATCTGAATACAAATGCACCAAATTCATTAATCACTTTTGAAAACATAAGCTGTTCTTTCAGTTGTGGAAAAAAAAAAATCAAGTAGAAGACATTAAGTATTTTTCACTTTAGACACTTACAAAATTAAGGTTTTTTTTTTTTCAAAAACAGGTAGATTTGAACAAACTAAGCAGAAAGTCTATTTTCAGTTCCTGTACTGTGCTCTTAGCATTCTACTGGCATAACTGTCAAGCCTTCTGAATTTCTAACTCCATCGTATCACTTGGCCACTCCTCTTAAATGTTATGTGAAATTTAATACATTTAACACCAACAGGTATCTAATTACCTCTCTCTCTCCTTATCAGCACCCATTAAACCTTAAGACATTCCTCAAGTAGCCCTTCACTGGCTGTTGTTTCCAGATTATCCACCTCCGAGCACCTCTCTCACTAATAACACCCCTTACTCTTTCTGCCTCCCACTGGAATGTGAATGCTTATATTCTCCTCTCCCTCAAATACCTGGAAAGCCAATTTAACTCGCTGCTTTCCTTCAGACTGACACCTTTGTTTTCCTTCCCACTGCTGACTTGCTGCCAAACCCCTGGAGAGACACTGAGGCAGCCATCTTCTCTGTGCATTCCCTCCAATCACTCACGCAGTAAAACAACTGTCACACTTGTTATTGTAAATCCCAGTGTTAGCTGTCAAATTCTAAGTCACCTTTTGAGGTGCTCATTATGTCCTACATGGTAATAAGTGACATTTTACTCAGCACTTAACACCTTGTAGTTTTAATCCCCAAATTTAAAAGATCCTTTTCCTACATTTTTGTGAAGCATGCACATATAGTGGAATAAAACATGACTGTTGAATGTTGACAGTGCTAAATAGCAGCACGAGCTATTTCTACTTGTTAAAAGTACAGATTTGAATATTGGACTGTGCATTTATAAATTTAAGACATAGATGGAACATGTTGCTGAGCTAACGGGCTAAAATTTGAAGGCCCATGCTTATAACAAAGGTTCTCCATTAGCTGTAGCCAGGTGAATTTCACGAACGCCAATGTCCTGGTCAAAACCTCCTAAGTTCTAGCACAGACTGGTTCCATTGTGACCCTTTCTCGTCTCAAAGTGTAAGCCTGTAAGATGCTGGCTACACCACCGGACCCTCTAGAGCTGAAGAGCAGTTTGAACACAAAGGCTGACCCCCACAGGGTCTGGATCCTGATGTGGATATGGGCAGGGAGCCTCTGCTCAAACTAAGCAAAGGCAGCATGCAAACCTCTGTTCTTGGCATGCAGTGTCAGACCCCTTCTCAGGAGAACCCGGTGCTTTCTACCACTGGGGCAGACCGAGTCCCTGGGTACCTGGAAGCCCTCTGCTCTACAGATAATGATGCTTTGAGGGAAGAGGGCTACACATGATGTCTTCTGCAAGATCAGTTGAGTTGTCTAAAGCCAGTCCTGAAAGCAATCCTGTTGGCAGGTTTTGGAGGAAGATGACAGGAAACGAACCAGGGCTAATACCACAAAGATATAGCTCCTCTTTTTGGCTGATCAACAAGAACAGAGAAACATCTCTCTGCCCTCCATTTTCTAGCATTAGAACCTGTTTCAATTCTGCCCCTGAAGAAACTGGGACAACAAATATTCATGCTGTCCATATTGATAATAGCTTAGAAATATTAATCTCCATAGCTGCGATCTAGTCAGACATCAATTAGAAAAGAGAACATCAGCAGAGAATGTAGTAATTTCACCTGGCCTTGGTTTCTATGCCTTAGTTTTCTGTGAAATGGGGTACTAATATTTACCTGTTTTGCAGGGATCAAACAATGATAAATCAATTGAAAACACATTGATCAATCCGAAGAAAAGCCAAAGAAAATTCAGTTATAAGTTTTAAAATTAAGCCCCTTTGCACAAATACTTACACCTCCTCTTTTAAAAGCACGCTTTTGACTGAGAATTCAAAGCTAAACTGCTGGCAGGAAAGCTTTGGGGATAAAATCCAGTTAGCGTTTTACTGTCAGATACAGGTCTCATTCTACTTCTCAGTGTGAAGAAAATGTATGTCATTTGAACTGATCTGCATACACACATACTTCATCACACAGTAACCATGAAAAGTCAGGCTTACCTTCAGATCATATAGTCTCTACCTGCACAAAAAGACATTGTTTAAACTTGGTGAAGGAAGCACGCTCAGAACACTAATCTGCTTTGTAAAACCTTTGACTGGTTAGGTGGGGGCTGAGGGATAAATGAGGCTACCTCAGCAGTGACCTGCTGCTGCACCACGGCTGCAGGGACTGCAGCTTCCACATTCACCTTTGTCAACATGATGTAATATTTAAGCTTTTGGATTAGTAGTGGTCCTTGCTCAGCCAACAGCACTGAAAAATCAAACTTGTATAAGCAAGACATTCTACAACAGCAGTCCCCAAACATTACAGCTGGACAACGGCTTTATATTGAGTTATGCATTCTTTTACAAAAAGATTTAAGGAGAGTCACACTCAGCTGTATCTACTGATTAGCTGCCTGCTACAGAATCTCTCCTCCACTTTTGAAGTATCTATATGTGTACGTCTGGGTTAGGGTTGTGTGTGCTCTTGAGGTTGTGCCTGTGTGAGATGCATGAAGCTTTGAATTTGGGGTATAAGGGCTACAAGTGGCTGTACTTGTCATTCATTTCTGATTTGTCCATGAAGCATCCTATAATCAGAATCCTGGATTAACCATGATTCTAGCAGCTTCAGAATTCATTAGAGAATCCAACCTTTGCTACAAAGCTGCCCTGCAGAAACTAATTTCCCATATTTTTTAGCAGTAGGAAACTAATCCTTGAGATGACCAGACTGGTAATTCAGGCCAGTCCCCTGAAATCATGGGCTATCATGGAATTGATGTTGCTCCAAAGTTCAGGTACACTGAACATCCTTCCCATACATAGAACCATAGATTGGTTTGGGTTGAAAAAGACCCTAAAGATCATCTAGTTCAAACCCCGCTGCCACAGGCAGTGACACCTTCCACTCATATCACAAGATATTTCCTTGTCACAGAGCGAGCAGAGGATCCCAGCTGTTACAGCTCTCAAGATTATTTCCAAGTCTCATCTCACACACAAACCAATTGTTCACCTACATCTGTAAACAAATTGCTTGAAATGATAGCTTCGAATTCTCCACTGCTTCCCACTCACGTCACAGAAAGGCCATTCATCTGTGCTCGGTGCCACGGACAGCAGCAGCTAGGTGGGTATATGATATTAGCACAGACTTCCTAATACACCCACCCAGCTTCTGGCAGTCTGAACCCAAAGGTCTTTCAGACCCATGGAACATGTCTATTGCTTTACATTTAAAAGCAATTAATTGTTTTTTCTTCTATTAATTTAAATAGCTTTTGGACTTGAATATACTTCCAGCAATATATAGTAGCGATGAATTCTTAAGTTTAATCACACTATGCATGAAAACACTTCCCATTGCTTTACATTTTCTGCCAGATAATTTAATTTGGTGTGCCATAAATATGGTGTCAAGGGACAACTTGTGACTACCCACCCTCTAATCACCTTTTTCCATGCACTTCGTGATGTTACAGAGATCTGTCACAACCTTGTATTCAGCCGTTTCTTTTCTGTGCTGAAGAGCTCTAGTCTATTTAATTGGTTCTTGTCTGGAAGATATTCTATTTCTCTGACATATCTCTCCACTCATTTTCCATCAAACTTTACTTCTTCCGATATCAGCCTGTCTGAATTGGAAGGACTGGAACTGAAGCAGCGCATACAAAATATCCGTGTTTTTATATATGTTTTCTGCTTTGTCTTCCGCTTCATTCTTAGAGTTCTTCCTGCCTTTTTGACAGCTCTTCAACATTCACACGCCTATCCCAAATGACTCCAAGTGCTGTGTCCTAAGTGGTAAATTAGAGTCTGGCAGAAAGGGTATCACCCTAAATTGTAATTAGCAGTACTAAACGTTAACATGTTTTTCAGGTCCCCCTC
>NW_010428314.1:0-13979 GCF_000710305.1 Buceros rhinoceros silvestris | reverse complement strand
CAGCAGGAAGGGAAGACTTAAGATTATCCAGCTTCATAGTGCAAGGCATTGCAGAGATAACTGATACACCATTCTGCCAGGTAATCAGCGATGGTTGAGTGGAGGAATGCAGAGTAAGAAACCCCTAGGTTGAACAGAACCCTCCAAGTTAGAGACACATTCAGTGGACCGGCTGGTTATGGCAGAGAACAGTTTCACTGCTTTTACTGCCCACTGGATCTACAGATGTGGACGACAGTCTGAGTATACCACTGCTGTAACTGAATATTAATTAAAACTTCCTTAATTTCACGAGATTGTATTATCTTTAAAGCAATTTGCTAATGGGGAGGGCACAGAGAGACTTGTACAAAGGTCCATACACCTGAAGAGCAATACACTGGTACCATCTAGCAGTGTCTTTGATGTAGGTTCTCCCTAGTAGCACTGAAAGCAAATGCATTTGGGATCGGCTGACAAGTAACTTACAAGGGAAAAGAGGTCGTTGTTTCTTAGCTGGTGCTGGCTCACTCATAACATCAGATGAAGCTACATTAATCTTGATGTTGTCTTCAGAGCAAAGTGCAGTGGGAGTTCTGCTGCCACAAGAGCTTTGAGAACTAGCTGATGCCTGACCGCTAAGCTGAGAGATACTTAGGGTAGATGCCGTGTTCCTCGTCCTGATAAATGGACTGTATTGTGTTTTCCGGGCAAATTCCTGTACGTAGAAGAAAAAAAATGAATAGAAAGTAGATGTTTCCTACAGCAATTTGAAACAAAGAATCACATTTCTGTAGCTAATTCCAATATTAGGTCCCTCTGGTCCTCTTGTAACCTCACACAAGCTAGTGATTTCTTGGGTAGGACCTCCTTCACTTTGTTATCTATCTTCAATACCCCTCTGCTATAGCATTAATGCCAACAGATTAAGCTGATTTGTAACACTGCAGCTGCAGAAAGGCTCGGTAATAGAGAAACCTTCTCAGGTACACAGAAGAATAGGTCAAAGCTGTTTGATAAATGCTCAGGTCTCCTCCCAACACACAACGATCTGGCAAATGAATTTCCTGTGTCAGGAACATGAAACTGAAGTCTGAAAGCAGACTGAATTCTGCAGGCTTGATAATCAGAACGCGAAATATTATAAAGCAAGTACCCCTGAAGGAACCCAGTATTTCCACTGGAAGTTTCAAACAGGAAAAGCAGTCTTTAAGTAATATTACCAGAAATAACAGAAAACAAATTATCAACTCAGGGAGGAAAAAGTCTCAGCAATATAAGTGCTAAAGGACACACCAAGACTAACATACTCTTTGTTTTTTTCAGATCTGACTCTAGACAACTAGTAAGATTGTATAGAAAAATCAGAAAGCTTCATATTTAGAATCAACTCTTATTTATGTGACTTGCTGACTTCCCCTAGCTGCTAACAGCAGGAAGACTGTTTGCATAATACCTCAATCTTAGTTCTTCTAAAGTTCTGCAACTTTTGCTGCTTATTCCCCGATAGAAATCACAATCTCCTATAGAGTAATTTTAATTGTTATGGCATGAGGGCACAAGCTGCAGGTGTTGACAAATACGAGCAAATAGCCTGCGTGTAACAACAGCTCATATTTCTAAGACTGCCTCATCTGGGGTTCTGAAAGCACTTCATAAAACTTTTTAAATTTAGCCTTAGAGTGGGCAAAGCAAGGAACTAAAAACTTAAGCAGACTGTTGAAGATCAGAATGTAGGACATAGTACAGAGTACTTATTCTTTATTGAGTACTCCTAATCCTAAGCATCACTCATCCCCTCCTCCCCCCCTTCATTTTCCTCCAATCACTTCAGCAGTTTCAAAACAAAAAGTCTTTCTGTGGTTTCAGAAAGATAGTAAAACAGTTACCAAGTGTTACAGATATTTTTCTAGTGTTTAATTTCCTCTCAGGTATTAAACTAATTTTTTTTTCAAAAAGCTTTCATCTGAATTGCTTGTTTTCTCCTTTCCTTGGCTTTGCTTTGAACATGGCATGTGAATCCTGCTTTCTTTAAAGGCCTCAACATTCAGAATTTGTTTCCAAATTCAGCTTTAAATTCTGTGTAAAAGATGACCAAACAAATCAGGACTAGAACTTAATAGAATAAGACCTCCAGGATACCAGTCTGAAATACCCATTTGACTGAAGAAGCCCTATTTCTGTGAACAAGTGCTGCACGATGCTGGGTCATAAAAAAAGGGACAAAGGCAAGCAAGAGGCTAGTTATATTTTAGTTGAATATTTAATTCTTCCCCCATCAGTACTTATCACTAAAACCAAGCCACAGTTTCAATCAGCTACATACTGCTCTTTCTATCACCTACTATCAAATGTTGTTATTCAAAACCTAGAGAGACAAGCACTCTGCAGTCACAAGACCCAGACCTTAAAAGGTGGTATCACAGAGTTCAATTACACAACAAAACAAATGCTTGAAAAGCTGGATTAGGCCCCAAGGAAGACATTAACAATGAAGTTACCTCTGTGCTTGCAAAGAGCTCCCACATGTATGTTGCTAACTTTTCCTCTTCAATTTCTTTTACTGTTTTTTTGCAACCACCAGGGTTCCTAAGTGAGAACAATTTAATTAGTTTTCCATTTTGAGAGTCTTGCTTTTATTATAAGTTATTTTAAGAAATGCAGTGCATGGAGAGTAAACCATTTCTGTGATTCTATAACTCTATGAGTGGTGATGAGAGACAGCAATGGAGAGCAGAAGGAAGGAGAGGCTCCACTATTTCAGAACCTGGAGAGGAATCCAGAGCTTGATGCATTTATACTCTGCTGTCAGTCTGTACCTGTGAGACTTACTGACAAACTGTTTCATTTATCCCAGCCCATTGGTTGGTCCTCTTATGTAAAGGGGTGAAAAGCCCATCCACAATACACACTGGACTGATTCTCTCCTCCAATTTATCAGACTGATTCTATATAATGCTATTCTGTCACCTCTGTTATACATAGGCACAGTTTGTCTTGACTGAGAATATACAGAGAAAACAGAACAGCTTTGAAGACTTCTGCCCTGCAAATCAGAGCATAAACCGTTCACTGTTTTATCAAATATCCATGAATAATTTAAATACATGTTATGTCAACATGATCCTATGGACTAAAAACATTGGGAAATTAATATTTACATTTAACAGTATAAAAGTCAGAAGCCATGCATCTTTTACAAGTACCCATCACTGTCATACATAATTGATAGAATAAAATCAGCTACTAAATATTTAATAGCTGGGTTTGTTCTGTAATTAAAGTACATGGAAATTCTGTTGAGTTCACTAGGATATCCCACCAAGGGAAAGTTACAGGAATATATACACATATCTATTACTACATGTATTTTATTTGCATAATGATTAACCAAAAGAGAAGAGGGAAATAAATCACAACTAAATTTGGCTGGGATAGCTCAGTAGTTTCTGCTAGTTCTGCACCTCGCAATAATGAAGGACCATGCTGTGCTACTGATTTGACTTACAACTCCCTGCTGACTGCACGGGGGCAAAGTCAATACAAATTTTGTTTATGTTGCATGGCATAGAATTAGTAACATCTCACTCAAATAATTATTACTGGAAAGAAGAGAAACAACAACATATGAAAGAAGAAAAGATCCCACACTCCTCACTCCATCTATTTTCACACATTGGGCACATACGTTGGATTCCAACAGGTTAATATGGAACACATAGAACTGTTGGATTCAAGAGTCAAGGCTTCCAAAAGCCAGTGTATGGCGCACAGCTGTCGGAAAAGCTGTTCACTGCAAAGAGAAGAAATAAATGTGTTGCATTGCAGAGTCAGGGAAACAAACTGGCTTCGTGTTGGCTGAAATGGGTACCTCTAAGTATCTCAGCAGCAGATGATTATTTTCATTGTCCCGGTGAATTCTAGATGCCTCTCAAGGCTTTTTGTAATGTTGATACATAACACCGAATCCTGAAAGCATATTTTTGGATGTGAAATTTTCAGTGGACTTATCTTGGTGGTGTGCCAGTGCTTTCAAACCTATGAGGATTCCAGCATTTGTCCCTTTTTGTTATGCATTCTTCTGGGGTTTGGATCCTACAGCAGCTTCTAAGTTTTGCATTCAGGAAAAAGCAGTGTGTGAGTTTAAACTGTTGGACCCATCTTTTTCTGAACTAAAATTATCTTTGGCATTTTAGCTTATTATGTGAACATAAATGTATAAAGACACTTTCGGCGAGCGGTTGGGTTAATGAACTTAGAGAATAGATAGTGTGCATTAGTGACTAATACAAAAGAAGCATAGATGGTACACATACTGCCTTCTCCCTCTCTCTTTTATAGGCCTACTTTTAACTAGGCAAATCAAATTTTAATTTTGATAGCTTTTCCTGAAAATGAACCTAATCTTTGAAAGCTATGCCATATAACCAAATTATACACGACGTAGAATTTGCTGAGTCAAGAACAGCAAGGCAAATGATGTGTTTGTCTACAGGCACGCACACAGAGTTTTCAGTAACTCATTAGGATTCAAGCATTTAAAGTGAGAAAACTGTTGCTATTAGTAAAGACAGCTTATTTCACCACAAACTCCTGAAATTTTCAGGATACGTATTCACCAGCTGAGCAGCAGCTCTAGGTGTGTGTAAAGGGTCTGTGTTGCTGTGAATTTTCTGTCCTACCAAGGAAAGCAGGATATAAATCTGCCTTCAAACATACCTTTTTGCTCCAGGAGGGTTTGGAATTAAGACACTGGTATAAACGGGAGTGAAAGACCGTAAGGTTACCTTTCTTTTCTTCCCTAGCTGGTTGCCTTCTATCAGAGAGTAACTGTGGGAAAGGACAAAGACTGAAGTTAGAAAAGGAGTATGTGAAATGAAGACACTACCAATAAAACTGTTTGTGTTCACATCACCACACTCCCTCTTTTTCTCCTTACATTCAAAAAACCCAAACTCTTAAGCAGTTCTAAATTGTTAATTATATATTATTGTTAATTATATATTATATATATACACAAAACTGATATTTATGTTTATCAGGCTATATGATTATTTATTTATAATGTTTCTGGTGCTTTATAAATATGGTATTGTTTGTGCTTACGTATTTATACTTGTTTGCTTTTTGGTCTAGTTTTCACACTAACAGGAAAGATCTTACTTCTTATTTTTTAATATTGGTTATATATTGTTGTCCCAGTTTATGATGAGGGCATGACTGCATCTCGGTCTCAGTCTCCAGAGCCATCTAAGATGAGAGTCAGTTCATGGAAGAAAGGTGAATGAGAGGAAGCTAGTGCCTGGGAGTGACAAAATCCACTGCAAACTGCTGAGAAAAGACTGCTAGAGATGGATGAGCTTTTGATGCAATAAGTCTCCAAAGGCATGTAACCTCTAAAAGAGCTACTCTGTCCTGCTGAGCAAGTATTTAATCATTTTATCACCTAGAGAGGGTTGACAAATGGAGGAACAACTACAGCATTACAACAGGCATTATGGTGCACTGCAAAGACCAGTGTGAGCCAAAGGATTGAAGACTAACGACAAAGTGGAGAGAAAACCTGAAGACAGTAGTAATAGTTCTGAACTAGTGAAGAAACCCACTCTGCAAGCATTGTTCTGCTGAATGCAATTCTTTCTTATTCTTAATGCCCTGGTCCCAGTGGGAACAAAAGCACGGCACAAACTCACCAGGCCTCCCCTGTTTCCCCTCAGAGAATCAGTTCTGAGTTGGCTATGAAACCTCTTCTGAATTCACTGACCTCCTGCCTTCTAAACTTCATTGTTTTTGAACAGCACCTCAATCATTTTTTCCCATGCTTGCTAAGTTTACAGCTGCTCAGTTACCCAGATTTTAAACATTTTCTCTTTCTAGTTCACACAAGTAGTAATACTCTGCATTAATACCAAGTGATGACAGAAACTGGAAATTGTTGGTTTTTGAAAGCCGCTGCCCTCAGACCACGAAAAGCCCTCTGACTTACATGTTTATTTCTGCCTCTGACTTCCCCACATCAGGGGAGTATTTGGGTAGCTGGGACTTAGGTCTCCATCTTGGGCCTGGAGCCTGCTGGTCTGCTTTCAGTGTATTCTTCCTCTCCAGTCCTTCTTGACAAAGAACATGAAAGTATTCTCGACCTTGCTTCACAGAATTGATATGATGCCTGCCAAAAGTCATCACAAATCTGTCAGTGTACTAACTTACCAACTTAATTTTTAACAGAGACTTCACATTCTTCTCTATTTAAGAGTTCAGCATTAGTGTTTCCTTCTGCAATACAGTAATAAAGGACAATGTCCCAGTATGAACTGGGAGATCTTTCCCTTATCTCTTTCAGCACTGCAAATGTTAACCGGACGTCTTGAACTCAGCATCACTTTGTCCACTACTGGATTTACAAACTCCCTTCCTCATTCTAATTTACAGCAGCCAGTTGACCACTGGGCCCCTCACTATCTTAACTAGGTTGTCACAGCTTGACAGAGGCTGCCCTGAAGCTACCTGTTAGCTGCTAAATTCCACCACTGTCAGAAGGCCACTTTGTGAGCAACAGGGAAGGTGCCCGTGAAGCCTGGGAGTGAGCTGAAGACAGCAGGCAGGGTATTACTGCAAGAGAAGAAAATGAAGAACCCCCATCACGCGCTCCCTGTAGGTGAGCTAGGGCACTGAAAGGGATATGGCACACGATTACTCTACAGCCTTTGATTAAAATGATAGCAGGCATGTAGCAGCTGTTCCACGTCAGATGAATGCACTGCCCGGGGACTGGACACATCCCTTCCAGTTAATGTGCTGCTGACTTCTGAATCAAGTGTCATCAGCCCAGGAATGTAGCAGCTGATCCACGTCAGATGAATGCACTGCCCGGGCACTGGACACATCCCTTCAAGTTAATGTGCTGCTGACTTCTGAATCAAGTGTCATCAGCCTGTATTGATTCTTTCAAACACAATCTAGGCTTGAAAGCCGGGCCTCATTTGTTTTACTGACAAGTAATAACTCTCTTCTCTTACCAGGCATGTATTGAAGCACCTGAAGGTCATATAGGGTGCAACTTCCAGGCACTGAATTCACCAGTCTCAAGGGGAGCCGTTTACTCCTTCCTTGCTTCCCTTGATGAAAAACCACTTGCACAATTTAATGGTTTGGGGATTGGGTTTTTGGGTTAGTTGTTATTATTAAAGTCCAGTGACTATAAATACAAACCTGAAAACATTTCCAGTTTGGGCAGATAACCTGTCTGCTAGAAATTTCTATACTCACTTGCTTTATGTCCTTTTCCAGTAGTTTCCCTTTCCTTTTTGCAACTATCAAGATTTTTTTAATGTAAAAATATATTTTCCCCCTTCCTAGTGTTTTTCCTACATTCCTGCACACACTAATGTAAGGATTTCCTCCTTAAATATTGAACTCCCTGCTGTAGCTGAGTGTTACAATGCCACAAATAGTAAACAATGAGATTATCACATGAATCAAAGACAAGTGGTAGAGAAAGATAATTATAAACTAGAAAGTTCTTTTACACTAACAGCCATAACCAGTATTATTGGAGAAAAAAGCATAAATGGCAAGTACAACCAGTACTTTTTTTAGGTTTATCTAATATAGGAGGCTTTAATATATGTACACAAAAAATCAGTGGTCACTCTCGTGTACCCATAGGAATAGGAAACATTATGCATGCTTAGTCTACGACTTCCTTAAGTCCTAGGTATTACAAAAAGTAGCTCTTCAGTCTCCAAGTATGGAAAAAGAAATAAGATAGAATTTATAGAAATGCAGCATACAAAAAAGCTGTAATGACTACCTGATTTAAACAAACAAAAAAATCCTCTCATAAGTCCAAGAATCTCTAGGGTCATTCATAAATATCCCGAAAATAATTCTCTGGAATTATCTCAGGAAAACAGTAAAATAAATCCAATCTGAAAATACAGAGGTGACCAACATACTTCTCTACACTGTAGATTAACAGTACATTGCTGGAATAGGACATAAAATATTTCTCCATTTAAACTCTGGCATCAAAATACCCTGTTCATACACAACTTAGTACATTTAGCTGGGCTGTCTATTTGACAAGAGGCTGAATCATTATTGAAATGCAAGTGTAATAGAGATGACATTTGGAATACATGTATTAAAGTAATTGCTCTTCTTGAGCACTACTGTCAAGTGTAGTCGCAACACAGATTTTCAACTGTTTGGGTTTGTCTTTTTCTAAGTTAATATCTTTATCAGCATGAAGATTAAAAGAGTTTCCTTAGCAGTAATAATGTACCATGGAATACTTGAAGCTTTCTCTACAGGAATATATTATTAGAAGTAAGAGTCAATGGCATATACAAAGGAGTGACCCAGTAGTGCTCTACACACATAGAAACAAGTACATTTCTAGTGCTTGGTGTAAGTAAGTCCTTATTAAACTACTCTTTAAATCCTTCAGGAACTCAAGGTCATCAGTTAATTGTAATACAAGGCCATTAAAGTATTGATGAATTGAAGTTCTACAGCTAAGATTTGAGATTCTTGGTACCTTTCTTTAGGTAAGAAATTAATCACAAAACTGTAAAGAAATCATAAGTTTGTCTTAATTATAATTTAGGAGCTAGAAAAACATTAAGCAGCTATAATAATAATAACACCAGAAACCTTTGCATCATGATAAAGACAAGCTCAATACTTGCCAGTTTTGGTTTTTTTTTTTTTACCTTCTGTTCAGATATAACTTAAGTACATTGTGTCTTCACTAGATTCAAAGGAACCTTACTAAGGATGCATTTGTTCAAGGCCAAATTTTACAGTTAACCACCTCACATCTGCTTTGTACATAAGCAAATTCAGTGGGAGATGGTTTACTAGAGTAATCACACACTCTCCTAAAGGGCACCTGATGCTAAATCCATGCTCAGATAAGCTGGTGTAACTCCAGCCTGATGAGAACTGCTAGGAAGGTGGGCGGAAGGCTGCGCACCCACGTGGCTGTCCCTCTACTAAGCAACTGTATTCAGTGCAGAGGGTGGTGGTACCGGGGTGCTTCAGTCTCTGAAATCTTCCTGCTCTTCTCCCTCGATCCCACTGCCTGAGGTGCAAAGAAGTTGCAGTCATTTATAGCAGTCCAGTTCTCTCTCTCTCCAAGGCTGAACACTGTATTATCATCACGGTGAACAGAAGTTGTGAGATGCAAATAAAATTATTATACATCTACCAAACAATTTAACTACGTATATATTTCTCTGCTCATGGAAATTGTAAGCCACTGTTTCATAAAATAGCTTATTCAATTTTCTTATCTTAATGGATACAGCCTTCTATCAATAAAGCTAATGAAAGAACATCTCCTGCTCCAGATGCTACACAGGAAGAATTCAGCATTTTCTAGAGGCTTATAGCTGATTGTAAATATAAATGAAACCAATGTGGCATTGCTCTGAAAGCCACTGACAGCACAGGCTTTTTAAATGCCATTTCCTGTATTTTCATAAAAGCATTTCAATCTGCATCTGCACCAGCTCCCTACTAGACCAGTAAAAGTTCCTCTTTGGGCACATGGCCAGACCCCGCTGAGGGTGTTACAAGGTGAATGCACTGCCTAACTTGCTGTACCAGTGACAAACTAAACATGAGCTAAGGCTTCCCAGGTGAAAAGCAAGTGCAATTTTATGCACACTGCCACTTCAAACCATTTTAAGTAAATATTTTCTATAGCAGAAAAAGTAATACAAACCACCATCCATTTCTGTATGAAACAGAAAGCACAGGAGGCAGTTTGAAACTAGAGTAGGTACAGCTAAACTGTATTCTGAACATTACAGATAAAATCCATGGATTAAAACCCACCATAATTCTTCTAAACAAACACTTTGCTTTATTTGCAGCCATGCGATCACGAGCTGTGTGGATGTGCCTTAACATACATCAGATCCATTTGAGCTGTGACTCAAATGGAGCTGCGTAATTCTTACCTGCCCTTGACTTCCTGACTAGGTGCTGCAATACCCAAATAGCTAATAATTGTAAAACAGCAGGGAATGGCAAGATTAAAGAAAATCCATATGCATGCAGTGCTTTTCTTATCTACAAAGCTCACAGAGAACAATAGGAGAGCAAACTGCATTTCTCATACATTGTCAACGGTGACACCGATTTAGACCGGTGGAGAATTCGGTCCGTTCTCTTATCAGACAATACTGTCTTAGTTCCTTAGTGCCTTACATTCGGAGTTGTAATCTCTGCCACTACGTACCACTATGCATTAAGAGTGCTTCACATGTTTTCTGAGGGATGTAAGGCAGTCTCACTGTAAATGAGAATTAGTGCATCGTTCACTTAAAGTGCACTCGGTGAGTTATGACAGGGTGCACAGGCTACCAACCTTCAGAAATCTCCAAAAGCTGTGGAGTTAAGTTTACCTGGTGGTGAGCCTGAGTGAGCAAGTCCTACGCTCTGCATTTGGGTCATAACCTGAAAGTTTAGCCTGTGGAACAAGAAAAACCTTGCAACTATTCACAATTACTATACAGATACTGAAATAAATTAATTATGAATTCTAGTGTTTACAGTCAAGTCAGAGATGCAAATGTATACATGTGAGGCAATAGAGAATGAGGAACACATTGGTTACTACTCCTATTTAAGTAATTACACAGTAAGAAGTAAATGGGTAAATATTCATACAGCTAGTCATCTTAAATTCAGTGAAGACCAGATATAACAATATTAAAATCTATTAAATGTAGTTACTAATCCGTAGAAATGCAGACAGATGTGATCATTTACCATACTGAACCATTAAACATTCTGAGAAGGAACTAAAGTAGCACCATACTAATATCTACCTTGAGTAGCTAAAGACATACAATCTGGAACACTCACACTGTTTCTCAGACCTAGATTCCCATTTCATTCTCCCGCAGATGAGTACAATATTCTGTACTCAAATGACTGTTTAGAAAACAAAACTAGGATCTGCACAATAGGGTTGCATATTAACACATGAAAATCTGACCAAGAAATAAGTCAAGAAACAAGTAAAGCTAAAGTAAGAAATGAGTAAAGTTGTAGTATGTTCGCAGAAGGCTGTGCAGCAGAATAGTCAAAACAATACCCCAAACTACTATAAAAGATGGTACCAGGTGACGTATCAATGTATTATTGCATATTTGAAGATGTCTCAGAGTGGTTTACAATTAACTAAAGACATTAAAACACATAAGATGCTGTTTCCCTTGTGAAATGAGGCCAAATCTCTACTTTGAAAGTGAGGAGAGGTTCTTCGGCATTGAGCAGCACAAACTTATCTGGTTACCTAGAGGTACAAAAATGAGCTAAAACCCTGGCTTATTTTTAGATGGAAATGTGTTCTTCTCAACCTAGAAAGAATGGAGGGCAGCAATTTGTCTTTTTAAAAGTTCCGGAACACAAGATCGTGCATCCCCCCACAACCCCTGTGCCATGCTGTAACTCCCATGCCTGTTGATCTTCATACAAAAATTCTCACTGAGGGGTAGGCACATTTAGGTTTCCAGCTCTTGGTGTCTCTGGAGAAGACAGAGGTGAGTGGGCGAAGTATCTCCAGAGCAGCACAGAGAAGATAGCTTTTTTTGTGGGCAGAAAAATAAATCTGCGAGATTTCAAGGGTTTAAATTCTTCTCCAAAAAGTGGTGGGGAAACTATTACTACTCAAACTTCAAAAGAAAGGTTTTTGGGCTTTCCATTTTCTTACTGCAAGAAGTAAATCATACTCTTCTGTTTGTACTACCAGTAAAAACTCACTGGTGTTTAAGTGGAACTTCACTGAGGTCCCTGATCCTCTACCAGGAACTAGTGCTGGTTGAAGATTTTCATGTGAAAGTAAAAACCACTCCTCACAACCTAGTGTCTTGTCTGACGACATAAAGGTATTTACAGAGCAATTTTACTACTAAATAATGAAAACCCCATTGTAAGTGTTAGCTTTGTTCAAACTTTCAGTGACAATGAGCTGATAAACAGTGAACAATGACAAATACTACGTGGGAATAGACTTGTGTTTAGATAGGGAGTAAAATCTAGTAAGCAATGAACTATTTCCACTTATGAACTTTCAAACATAAACATTTTTGCAGAAAAGTAAAGGAGACCAAGACTCAAACAAACAGCCCGGAAAGGCAGAAAGCTGATGGGAATAGCAGTCTTTCCAGTGATTGATGAGAGAGATAATGATTCATACATCCATACACTCGGCTGGGTGTCTTTGCCCATGACTGCTGTCTAATTAACGTGAGCCATCATTCATGTAAGAGAAAATTTTTGCTTCTGGAAAAAAAAATATGCTACAAACTGCCAGCAGTGACAGTACTAGAAACATGCCAATTAGAGTGATTTCTGCCAAGCAGCAAAAGGGCACAAACCACTGGTTTCCAAGCAACTGACATTATGAAGTATTAAATACACTGGAAACTATTATTGGCAGATAAACGTTTCACCTTCTCAGTACTGCCTCAGCCTCTTCTTTGCTTCTTAACTCTGCGTTGCCTCTCATCCCTGCTCATACAGACTCCGCTATACCTTCCAGAAAACCACAGGCATTAAAGAATGCCAACTTACCATCATCTCCACACATAAACACCTTCTTAGACTGCATGTATTAGAGTAGTAGCAGTACAGATTCACAGGTAAGGACAGACAAGGTCATAGCCAAAACTCCAAGAATAACACATTTCCTGCCATTTCAATCACAACATTTAAATGGTTTTGTATTAAAGTCAGCTACGCATCCACTAGCAGGAAAAGGAGAAAGTGCTCTTCGGGTAACAGTCAGTCTAACTGTTGTTGGAGGCATAAAGAATGCATTAGGAGAGACCGGGCTTTTTGCGTGCAGAGTGACTTTTAGACATCTGCCTTCAGGAAACTCAAACCGTTTTAAGGAGCCATCCACTTGCTAATTTAAAACATAAAAAGCAGCTAGTTGAATGCTGTTAAAGTGCCAGCAGTTTGACATTTAATGTTATTTAACTAGCACAGCACAGTGAATCAGATGCACAGGAGACCATTTTCTTCAGATCCCGGGAACAACACTGCAGAGGTTTAGCACACCCTTCATGCAAGTAAGGGCTTGACTGGCCCATGGAATGGCAGGGACACTTCGCCTTTGGGCCTGCAGCTCAAAGCTGGGGGCTCCTAGACACCATTGGCTGAGGATGGCCACAACTTGTCATTTTACATGGGCATCTATACATTTAGATGACTGTCTCTGCACAGTCGCCAGTTTCTATCACCTTTCCTACCTCCTTTTCACACACAGTACTTTCAGCTAGTCTTGTTTGAAGCAGTATTTTATGCACTATTTTTGTGGCAATAATACTGTTTTGGGCCTTGAAAGGCAGGTGTTATGGCGACACAGAACTCCAGCAAGAATTGAGTCTGATAATGGGACTCATTTCAAAAATCAACTGGTGGCCACTTGGGCCAAGGAACATGGTATCGAATGGATCTACCACATTCCATACCACCCACAAGCCTCTGGTAAAATAGAGCGATATAATGGCGCATCTCCCACATTCCATCCCACCCACAAGCCTCTGGTAAAATAGAGCGATATAATGGCTTGCTGAAAACCACCCTGAAGGCACTAGGGGGTGGAACCTTCAAAAACTGGGATAAGAATTTGGCAGAGGCTACCTGGCAAGTGAACACGAGAGGATCAATCAGTTGAGCTGGTCCTGCCCAGTCAGACCTCGTACATACTGTGGACGGAGACGGAGTCCCCGTCGTATGCGAAAATAACCTGCTTGGAAAAGCTGTCTGGGTTTTCTCTGATGCAAACCCAAATGCACCTACCCGGGGTGTTGTGTCTGCACAAGGCCCTGGACACACCTGGTGGGTGATGCAGGAAGATGGTAAAGTCCACTGTGTGCCTCAGAAGAACCTGACCCTGGCTGAAAGACCCTAAATGCATGTTTATGTACATAGCAGGAAATAATTAGGGGTGGAATGTCCCTGTTTGAGCTAAACTT
>NW_010428313.1:0-4008 GCF_000710305.1 Buceros rhinoceros silvestris | reverse complement strand
CTAATTTCTGCTAGAAAGATACACCAACAGGTTTTTGTGAAAATAACAGAAAGGTAACATAAAATACTTGAATGTGTAACATAAAACTAAAACATCTTCGCAATGCTACCCCGTGGGTCACCATCTCCTAGACTGTACAGCTAAGTAAATGTTAAAGATTAACACATTTGTGCTTGATTTTGATTAACCACCACTCACCAGTGTTGAATCCAACTCACAGAGCATGGGCTGAGAAGGTAGGGGCATTGAAAACAGGTAGCATAATATCTAAGAGGGTTCTCCCATGTTGGGTCTTACACTCTATTCTTGACTTCTTCCTACCTTCTACTAAAAGTAAAGCCAAACCCTAACTAATTTTAACACAGAGCTTGAACGATTTATGAAAGGGCTTGTGCAGTTGCCTACCACAGCAGGAGTCATGCAAATCTTTTCCACTTTGATGCTCCTGGTGCTGCAGTCTCTCATCAGTTGCTGCATTAGGCCAGTTCCCACTGACACAGCCCTACAGTAGGTGATATTAAACAAGTTATTCTATGCATGCTGGGGTTCATGTGTATCTGTTTGTCCATTCTCGTGCTTCACACATCTATCTGGCAGCTTTTTCAAATATAATGGAACTTATTCATAAAAACAGTTCTAAGAGGAAATCACGTATGTGTTTGTTTAACTGGAAGAGCTAAGAAATTATGTTTAACTGAAACAGCATTTAGGGAAGTGATCACTTGCATTATTTGGTAGGATGAAGATCTCCTCACTTTTTTCTCTCTCCGTCACCGGTTTGTTGCTCTTTCTGTCCCCACCTTATACCTTCTCATTACAGAAGTATAAGAATAAAAGTCATCCTCTGCTGACCTTCCTTCAATTCCCTGCAATTTTTCTATCTTCCCACTTTTCCGGACATTTTTGCCTTTGCCCAGTGGCTCTCTTGAAGCCATGTAAAATTTGAAGACAATTAAGGGAAGGATTTGCAGATGTAATTCGTATCACAGCTGCTTCTCTATGTTATTTCCTGTTCTTTCCCAGCCTATCTGGGTTTTAATACACTGGAGAAAAACCGCAAACACACAAGAAGCATTAGACACTTTACATCACTGCCTTTATTCATCCTATCAAGCTTTCTGTGCCTCTCTAAATTTGTTAGAAACAAGTAAAGGCCACATTCAAGGATCTTTAAATACAAGAATAAATTCTGTATCTGATGTGATTGATTTGTAAAGACAAAGCACATGCATATTTGCACAGCTTTTATGGACCCACCTGTGTTCATTCTGTCTGTGAATAAAGACATCTGGTCAAAACCCAACCCTGATGCAAAAGCATTCTGTGCCCCTGTGACAATACGGTGCTTGCTGTCTGTGGGTGCCCTGGGAAGTCTTGTACAGCCAGCTTGGAGGACAGAAGGATCAAGCACCTTGTGTGTCTGCAAAAGACCAAAATCACAGAGAAGACTCTATAAAAACACAGAGGGTTGGCAGCACCTCACAAAACACCCAAGTACCTCTGATTTTGAGGGTAAAATCTGGGGAAGTGGAAAAATATGGTAAAAATAAAATTTATTTACTTTAATGTTTAATCAGGATGATTACAATCATGCTGCTGATGGATTACCTATGTACAAATCTAAGGATATGTGACTTCACTATTTAAAAGTAATTTGTTTGTCTTTTTCTATCTCTTACCGTGAAAGGCTTTGCAGGGAATCGTTGTTATGTGGCAAAATTCCTATTGCACCTCTACAGTTCTGAAAGTATTAATTTCTTCTGAAGTCTTACTAGTTTATTTTGCTCCCTTCCTTAAGATGGGATAGCAGAATGAGACCAATGGATTACCTAAAGAATGTGTTTTTTAAAAAAGATAAGGAAGCAGTTATCATGATGCATATGCTGTGGTAACTGCTGTCCTGCTCTACATAAATGTCGAGGTGGCACGCTAAATAGTGAAAAACAAATGACAATAAACAAAACTGGTAAAGAGGTCCATCCGCAGCCTCGTCAAGCTGCCTGACGGCTTTTGCCAGGCCTCTGTGTGAGCACACCACAGTGATGTGTGGTGGGTGCTTGGGGATGGCAGGCTGTAACAAGGCAATCCTGCCTTGAATGCCAGTGTGGCCTGCTGCTGGCTGGCTTTGGGTTGCAGAGCAGCCGGAAAACAAGAAGGGTGCCTCAAGTTGTGCCCACTGGCATGGAAGCTACCACTGGTTTAATGGTTAGAAGTTTAAAATGCACTCCTACATCTTTTTCGGCAGTCACCTGCTCAGACTGCATTATTGTGCAATGTTTCCTTAGGTATGTTTTCAGACTGACAAAGCCTGAAGCTTTACGTTAAAGCTAAGCTCTTGATAGCTTTGCTGAACCATAAGAGGAAGCTTCAGCTATGCAAAACACAAAATTATCAGTTAAATAGTATGTCCTGTTCCCTAAGAGGCAAGCACAGCACCTTACACAGAGAGTGATGATTCACTTGCACAAATAAACAAACAGCATCCACTGTCTTTTTAAAAAATTCTGGCACAATGTAACCCAAACAGGAGAGCAATAATCTCATCTGTGTTCAGCGCTTTCCCTGCTACAAAATGTCCCATGGTGTTTGCTAGATAGAATGTGTATTTGCAATCAATTGCTCATCAGAGTTGCCACACATGGCACCGATACAAGCAAATATGGCACTACTGATTTCCCCTTGGCCCTGCTCTGTTATCACATATGGAGTGAGGTTCAGGAGGGCATTCTCTGACTCATCACATCAGCTAGGGAACCGTTTTTGCCCAGTCCCTGTGGAAAACCTTCTTCACCACTTTGCAAATATTATTCAAGGCACAAGCTTATACATCTCAAAATTAGAGTCCACATAACTTTAGAGGTCTCCACACTGTACCCTGACACCTCTTAAAGCAGCTTCCAGCAGTAATGGGAGACACTCTCCCATAAGCTCGCTGGCGTGAGGAAGCTGAAGCCAACCTCTCACATAGGTCCTCGTGGGTCTGCTCCTCCACCTGCAACTTCTGCAGGTGCTGCAAGTCACCCCATGCCTGTGAGGCAACAAGTGTTTCTAAATCAGGCACTTTTGAAGATACTCTCCCTTCTGTCACCCCCTCACCTCCTGTGAGGTTTTGCATCACATCAGAGGTGTGAGATGATGTCTACTGAATGAAGCTGAACCAGAAAATACTCCCTAAGAGGACAACTTGTGTATTTCAACTGCTAATCAGCATTCAGTACACAGGACTAAGTTTGATATAAACCTCACCTCTCCAACACGCAGTGCATGTGAGCACTGTGCGCTGGGCACTTGGTGTTTCACTTTGCAGACCCCCTCCTGCTGAGCAGCACTGGTCAGCTAATGCAGACGCAGCCCATGAGATCCCACCTGGCTGTGATGTATGCTTCTGTGCCAGACAGACTGGTGCACACAAGGGGATGGAGCGGCAATAGCAATGTTCAGCGCATCCCGCTGATGTCTATTCACTCTGACAGCTAAAGTGGAGCCAATAATGATACTTGCAGCAGGCACAGATTATCTTACGTGCTGTGTACAAACAGCATGCCCCAGTTCTTTGCAAATGGCCCTTGGACTCCCCCCTGCTCCTTCATGCAGAGTGGAGTCTGTCTCATTAGAACACAGTGGTGAGCAGAAGGAGGAGGAGGGTGCATGTGAGTGCACTGTGGAGCATCTCTCCCATCGCTGAAGTCCTTCCAGATGCCTGCTCTCCTGGTGAGGGAGGGGGTACTCAGTTCTTTACTGATTTCACTGGATCTTTGTCCACGGGTATGTTTTCCCTTAAACAAACAAAAGCTCAGTTGTGTGAGAGGTAAGGGTACCTTTTAGTGTTCTTGGTAAGGGCGAAAGGCTTGGCTCTCCTTGCTCAAAAGCCTGGTGGCATACAACAAGGCAGCAGGTTAAAAGGGACGCGCTCCGCACCCTTGCCTCCTGACAAGTCAGTGGGGACCCGCGATGGCGTTAACTCCCAGCTGCAAGCTGGGAGGGTGAGCAAAGAGGGACCTCGGCGCC
>NW_010428312.1:0-4405 GCF_000710305.1 Buceros rhinoceros silvestris | reverse complement strand
ACATTGTCCTGCGGTTTTGTGGATTACGGACAGTCAATGCTGATTTCACTTTTATTCTCCAAAGTCAGTGGGTTATCTTGTTCTGATCATCCTTTCCTCCAGCTGTTTGCTGCCATGGCTGCTCCAGAGCTGGCACTGTGAGGATTCTCTAGAAGGTGGTAGTCATTCCTGAGCCAGTATTATATCCTGTTAGTATTTATGCCTCCTGACCAAATCTAATTTCTTGGGTATATTTTTTCACCTACTTTCTGCCTCCTTTACTCAGTACTTCTCCACCCGATCTTGTCTAGGTAGGTAGGGCATGGTAATGGCTTTTGCACACAGGATAGAAAAGTTCTGAGGACGGGAGCAGTTGAGTAGAGGAACCAGAATGATAATTCATGGAACTCTCAGTTGTCTCTCAAATGCCTTACCTGTGTATAATCAAGAGCTTTATCTAGCTGCACTTTTCCATATCAGTATTATTGTTGAGATTAATATGACTACTGAGATGAGTAAGGCTTAAAAGCTCACCCCTGGTGTGTTTTAGGACCATGTGTTAGTGCTTGCTGCTGGAGGACTGCAGTGTGCAGCCATGGAACTGCGCTGGGTGTTGCTGGCTGCATGTTTAATGTGTTTGGTGGGGGTTACAGATTTTGGGCCACGCTTACTGCCTCTTCTTTGGACAATATATTCATAGCTGTTGAACAATGCTGCAGAATAATTAAAAATAAACAACTGGCATATGTTCTTCTCTAAAGGCAAGAAACTTAACCATGCATCTTTTTTCTGCATCTGCCATGGGAAAGTAGGTGCTGACACTCTTGAACTGTTAGATATTTTGCTGTGTGTAGACTTCAGTAATTAGCTCAGTGTGAAAGCATCTCTTGGCAAAATACAGTATAAAGCTAATACATCACTTCAATTTCACCAACACCCCATTTTGAGAACTTAACTGGTTTTTATGTGTGTTCTGGTCTTCCTATGAGTGGTGAGGAGCAGAAAATTTCTCATGAGCGTAGAAATTGTTCTTGGTCTTAGATCAACAAATTCCTATACACTTACCCCTGAAAGAATAAGGCAGCATTCAAGAAATAATAAATGGCAATTCCAAGCATATCTTTACTTTTGTTTTCATTTTGTTTTGTTCCTCTAACTTCTTTTTTTATTTTCTTTAAAAGAAAAGTGACCTGGATTGTGTTAGTAGTAATAGAGGAAAGATAAGAGAACAAAACCCCCAATATTTAACCCCAAAGTTAAAATAAGAATACAAAGAATATATGGTACTAGCCCAGAAATAGTTAAATAGAGTCACTTTGACTTATTGCTGCTTTATTTTTCGTTGTTGCAAGTCCCTGTCAGCCAATCTGGCCACTCCTGCTGGACCGTTTTTCATGTCAGTCATCTGCTAACAGTAACAGACTCCATTTTAAACAGTGAGCCTTTTGTTACAAGAAATCAACTTTATCTTCAAAACAGTTATCTTTTAAATTACCATCATGGAAAGAGTAGGGGTGGGGAAAGGTTTATTTTCCATTTTTTTCCCCAGGAGCTTGCCTTTAATGCACAAAGCCTCTGGAAGGAAAGACATCATTAATGTAGCATCAAAGAATTCAAAGAAAGAATAACCTTTTCTCAAAGCAGCGGTGGCTATTTAATGAACAATTCGCTTAATTTTTAGCCACCTTCTCCTTTCAGATGAAAAGCAATAGAAATACATGTCAAAGAAACCAATCATGGTAAAATCTCTGTCCAATAGGCAGAGTCTAATAGAAAGAAATGATAGTACAAAGAACTGGGAAAAAGCAGCTCTTCTTTCTTTTTCTCTCTTTTGTTGAGAGCACAAAGACAAGTACACGACAATCAGATGATTTTAATGAACAATCCAGTTGTTTGGACTGGATGATATAAGTCCAGATGCAATCTGTAGGAGCTGTTTGAATACGGGCCGGTTCCTCCTCTGGCAGGAGCACACTGCTGGCTGTCAGGGCAGCCCTGCTGCAGGGGACCTGTCTTCTCCAGAGGGTGCAGGCAAAGACATGTGAGAGAGCAGTTGCAAGAAAAATCGGTTTTGAATGCTTTTTCCTCCACATGTTTTGCAGAGATCCAGTTTTACAAGAGTGTGCAGGACCCGTCTGGTTTCGAGTGCGAGGTTCCCTCTGCACTGAACATAACATCTGTCGCGATTATTAGAAGCCCTAAGCCTGGGAGATAAAAGTCCTACTGTGTGCAATCAAAATTATACAGGAATATGGAGGCATAATGTGATCTCTTTGGTTACACACATCAGCTTGTTTTGAGAATGTCCTTGTGGTGGTGTGAGGGAGAAGTGGGAGGCAGAAGACCACTGGTAGGAGTAATCAGTGTGATGTTATTACAGAGAGATTCAACCGATAAGTACACAGATAATCTTCGCTACTCAGTGAAACTCTCTAGATGGTTGGAGAAGTCATGTGAGAAGGCTGTTTTTACCGAATACATTGAAAGACCTCTTAAAATTCCAGGCAAGCTTTGAGTAAGTCACGATTTGTGGACAGCATTTGCTGCTAGTCACTGTCTTCCTTCCCCTCATTTCTCATTAGCACAATCTTTTTGATGATACATTTGAAAAATCAGGCCTCCAGCTGTACTTTTCCTCAAGAGTGGCTGTCTCTTCTTCCATCCCTTCAAAATCCAAACAAGCATATGCAAAACTTGAACACTAAATTTATGTAATCGATTCGATAATTTCTCAAAAGCAGAGTATAAAAACCAGCTCTCCGTATGTAGAGGCATTGAGGACTTCAGCGAATGGAGTACATCTATATTATTGACAGTAATTACAATGTTCCTTTTTTTCTCTGTAATGGTTCTATTACTTGTGTTATTGCTTCTTTTCTTACAAAATGAATTATGTCCCTGAGGCTTGTGTAAGAGATTCAGACTTACTAACTAGACCTGAGGAGGTGAAGCAAAAATCTTACTCATCACTTAAAACAGCTCATAGCAAAATATGGGAATAACAACTAGTCGGAAAATGGAAGTGATTCCCATGGTTAGCATTTTGCATGCACTTTTGACTGTAACTGCTAAGGGCTTACCTTGGACTCTAGTGAGAAATTTATAGCTGTGTGCCTGAATCCCAAAGATTAAACACAGGCATTTGAGGTTGCCTGGATGATTGTGCTTAATTCTCATCTACTGAAAAACTACTTTTAGCACTGTGTTTCAGCAGTTTAGGAGCCTTTCTCTGCTGGACCTCAACGTGAAGAGCACTCTGTACTTTTTAAGGCGCTGGGCTGCTCTCTCTCACAGCTGGCTGAATGGTGTCTTTGAAAGAACTGGCACCTTTGTGTGTTTGTACTGCCTGTGACTGCAGTGCGCTGGCTCAGCTCTACAGCCTGCACCTGATGGTGACAGAGACATCCCATGGATTTGCAGAGAGGAGGAGATTTTAGGAAGGAACTCCTAAACGGAAGGTGTTGTTTCTAAAGGAAATTCAGATTATTATTATTATTAGTTTCAAAATATGAATTTGCTTGTTTGTTTTTTTTTTCACTCAGGGCTCTCGTTTAACCATTATTCTTCACTGTGAATCTTAAACATAGCCTAGTACAGCAAAGGCAGATTTCAACTCTTTGCCTTTAAAGATACACCCCCAGATTTCCAGCTGGGGATTGATGTGTGACTTATATAGTAATCAGGAGTAATCAAAAACTACAAGTCATGAATAGAAACATAACTTGAACAAAACCTGGAATTAAAATACATATTTTATCTAGCCTTCTCATCAAAATGATACCACTTCGTCTAATTTGAAATGTTAATTGTGTGCTATAGGATCAAGGGGAACTGTAGGTGCATTAAGCGTAGCTTTGCAGCTGTGCTGACAAAGCAGCTCATGGGTTTGAGGTGAGAGCAATCCTTGCTCCTCAGCTCTAAACTAGACCATGTTCTCTCACCCTCCATTTCTTCTGTTTTCAACCTAAGCAAATGCATTTTGCTTTCCCCTGAGAAAATCCAGCCATATCTAATACAAAGGGTTTTGAAATTTCTCTTGCATTTTTCTTACCCTGTTTCTGTAGCCCTCGGTTAAGAAAACCCAGCATTAAAGCTTTTTGGTCCCTTTTCTAATGAGAGCAACTAAAGTCAATTCACTTGACCTACTCTGAACATCCCCGGCCCTTTTGGGAAGGGGAAGAACTAAAATTCACAGGCATTCTGTGAACAGAAAAAGACAACACCTGCTAACAAATGTTACCGTGTAAGCACGTGAGTGCTGGATGTGCTGGATGTTGACAGGTAGGTGAGAGTAAACAGGGTAATGGGAAGATATTTGTCAGCATGCTAGGGATTGATCTTCACACACTAATAGGCAGACTCCTATCAAAACTTCTTGAAAGCCTTGTGGGGGTGGGAGGGAAGCGGGGTGGGGGAGTGGGGGGTG